>NC_064639.1:756374792-756675507 GCF_023864345.2 Schistocerca serialis cubense | reverse complement strand
ATCACCATTGTGTATTTTCAGCATGAGTCAGAGTGGTTCAGCACATGCAGTGTTCAGCTGGGTTCTAACACTGAGTGGTGTGCTACTGTCCACAGCATTGATGTGTTGTCTATGCTGCAACATGATGAACATCCTGTGTGCCAGGGAGAGCTTCTTCTTTAGCAGCTCTGCCTCCTGAGTGATCATGACAAGTTGTAGCTGCAGCTGAAGCTTGACAATTCATAGAGTCCATAATGTAGTGTCTGGCATGAAGGTGTCATCGAGAAGCCAACGGTTCTAGGCGCTTCAGTCTTGAACCACACTGCTGCTACAGTCGCAGATTCGAATCCTGCTTCGGGCATGGATGTGGGTGTTGTCCTTAAGTTAGTTAGGTTTAAGTAGTTCTAAGTCTAGGGGACTGATGACCTCAGATGTTAAGTCCCATAGTACTTAGAGCCACTTGAACCATTTGAAAAAGCTATTTGACATCGAGGAGTGTCTATGGGACAGAATTTTGTCAGCAACTTGCTCATCATAGATTGCTTGTTGCAGTCATTGTTCTGAGGTGCGTGACAATCGTTGGAACAAAGTGGATTTAAGCACTTGTTATTTGTTTCGTTAAGACAGTGCGAGGATGCCATCACTAATAATGTCAGCATGCTCTTTTAAGTGGCAAATTAGAATCATGAAACGAGAGTTGTCGTCCAAGATACCCATTGAAGTAAACATGAATTCCACTGTGTTGAACGAAAGTGCTGATTGTTCTGGGCAGAATGGTGGCAGCTTGGAGTGTGTTCCGAGTCTCTGAATTGGATATGACCCAGTTGTGGTTGCATTCATGCTGTCATGTGAAACATTATAAGCAGTGAAGTACTGTGGAACACCTGCAGCATGTTTGCAGATTCAGACATTGTGTTCAGGTAGTATGAGCCTATAGCATTCCACGATGTATAGCAACCGTATTTGCAGATAGCGTTCATGATGTTGGCACAGGAGTCATGTTGCTGTCAAAGTCCAACAGTAGATCATTCAGTGCAGTCACTGTCATCGCGTGTCAGTGCATATGTTGTTTTGAGAAGCAACATCTGTAATCGTTTTTAGTTGGTATTTGAGCAATGGTTGACTGTTATTAATGCTGATAACCACGATGATACACATTGTTCGCGTTAATACCTGAGGCACAGTCTTGAGTGGCTGGTGATGTGGTGCAACCAATGGAAGATGCCTGCATTGTGACCATGTATAATCATGGTACAGAAAGAGATGTCAGTGTCGTGAGGTTTTCTTTATAGTTGCAGGTCACCAGTGAGGTAACTATGCCTACTGAGTGCAGGAAACGGACTGATAACAAAAGCAACATGATAGTGTGACAGTAATACTTTATTTATACGTACATCATGCAACATAATCGCACAGTCAGTTTCTAAACTGAACTACCCAGTCTTTCCACCACACAGATGTGCCACTCCACTGCGTGAGTTCTCTGGTCACTGATGTTGCCAGTGTTGGTGTCCCCACAAGTGTGTGAACTGGCCCAGCTTGTGGGACACACATTTTGAAAACAGATTGTATGAAATGACAGACTTCTGGGACATACATAAAAGGGTCCTGAAAAATATAGACACTCTTTGACAGTCAAAATGACATACCGTTATAGTTCTTGTACAGGGAGAAGGGAAGGGTATTTTATGTCTACAAAGTGATCCCCATTACACCCAAACATCGTCGATGCCGCCGAACTGTTGCCAAACTACAAGTGTCAGTGTTGCCACTGTGATAGCCACACAGGACACCTTGATGATCTCTAGCTGGCTAGTATTGATAAGCTTTATTTTTCAAGGTCTCCAGTATGTAGAAGTCAAGACGTGTAAGGACTGGAGAGTGTGGTAGATACTCAACAGCTCCACTTTGACCTATCCATCAGTCAGGTAGATTTTCATCCTAGTAAGCTCTGACTCCTCTGTGGTAGTGTGATGGTGCGCCGTCTTGTTGTACGTAAAATCTTTCATTTCCAAACACGTCTCAGATGGCAGGTAAAAGCGATGATTGCAGCACATGAGGATACACCTCATCAGTCACGGTATCTTCAAAAAAGAATGGGCCGATCAAACCATGAAACAACAGTCCACACCACACACTGACACCCACTAGATCAACATGTTTGTCCACGTAAACGTGAGGATTTTCAGAAGCCCAGAGCATGCAGTAGTGGCAGTTTACAGTACTGTTCAGTTTGAAACGCACGTCGTCAGACAAGATAACCATCCCTGCAAATCGATCATCCTTACGAAACATGCCTTCAGACCAGTCACAGTAATCCATCCTTCGATACAGATCGTTCCCAGCGATCATGGAATGTACATTTTCCACTTTGCAGCCTTCAGAATTCGTTGTACGCTTGATCGGCTTACCCCACTTTCACGTACACCCAGCTTCACAAATTTTTGAGGTAACCTAGTAAAACGTGCAATACACCAGCGCTGGGAGCTGAACTTAAAGTTTTTATTTGGCCAGACCTTTCCTTATGCTAATCCTGAACGGTGCCGTCGGCGTCAAATTTATCTCAAATTGATGCATATTTTGGTGGCTGAGTTCGGTACACATCACGTCACTGACGTTGTACCTCAATCATATTTTCGTTCTTCTAGTACCGCTTCAATACGGCCTTGCGTTCGTCAAAAGACAATCTGAAGTTATCTGCTGGGAAACGCGCGCCGAGATCTGTTGAGAATAAATTGCACTACGCTACTACGCAAAATTGTAACAATATGTCAGTTCAGAATATCAAATCAAAACATCTTTTAGCCGTCTAAGTTTCCAAACCGTCATTATTTTACTGAGCAGTCAGTTTTGGCGTTAGTCATCTTCAGGCCCCCTGACTGATGTGTAGGAAGAGGGCCTAGTTTATATGTGGCTTTGTTCCAAAGATATTACCTATAAAAAAGTGTCTACTCATACATTTTCCTGGCTCCTCTATATTTTGAAGAAAAAAATTACACTGATTTGTAAAGCGTAAAATATACTTTTGAAGAAAAAAGTATTATCTATAAATCTACTTTGTTAGACTCTAGTCACCCATCTCCTTTCTTTCTTTCTGTGTCAACTGTACCACATAATTATATATGATATCAGATTGCAGTTACATCATCATGGTATGCGACTTTTTGTACAAGATTGAATGCATTTAGACTTCATTAACAGTGTTCAATTTTACAATGGGCAGGCACATCTGCACTGCACACTTGTCTTTTATATAAGAAGAGAAATACTTGCACTTCATTTAAAGTGTTGTTGGGTTGAAATATGATTGCCAAGAACCTTCCACACACCTGTCACCAGATCGTTGGTAGGTACAATTCAGTAGTGCTTTCAGTGCCAGAGGAGTCAGACTTGACTGCTAGTATGCAGCTGGCTGGTGGCAGCAGCAGTGCAGTCCGATGTCACTCTCTTTGTCATGCAGTCCCATAGTTGATCACATGTGATTGGGCTTCAGGGCAGTGGGGGCAGTGGCTCTTCCTTGTGCAGCATTTGTTTAACTGAAAATGCAATTCCTATCCTATACCAGCAATATGGCAATTTTTAAACAGTGCACAGTTTTAAACTTAGGGCAGCTGGGCTCTTGCTGTTGGCATGTGGCGTGGGGAAATAGTTTAGATGTCATTTTAAACTGGACTGTTTGAATTTTAAACTTAGCACAAGTGGTCTGTGACATCAGAGAAAACCTTCTTGATTATCATGGACTCTACACTTAGAACAAATGATCTGGAAACCATGTAGACTGTCCTTGTATGCTCAGGTCACCATTTTGGAGTCTGACATCACACTGACTCTTCTAGAATGCACACGTCGCTATGTTGGATCGTTGTCTTGGATTCTGAAGTCACAGAGGCATCTTGCATTCAACCATCTTAGATTTGTGGACGTATATGGCACTTTAGATCTCCCTAAGATCAGCAGGCTTCGATTTTATACTGAGTACAATAGCTCATTTTGGATTATTTGAATCTCCCCATTGTATACATATGGGAATAGGGCTATTATGAATTTCCCGCCATCTTTTACATAGGGCAATTGGCCTCTGATGTTGGAGCAGTACGGGAGGGGATATTTGGCAACAATGCAAGATGTCATTGATGACATCACTATACATAAGGAGATTGGTGGACATATACAATACTTCAGACTGTTTCAGAAAGCAGTCAGGTACCCTTCTTTAAGTGTAATTATTTATTAGCTAACCGGCTGTTTAAAGGCAAATAGTCCCATCATATGGCCCCAGAGGTAAAGAGAAGGAAATTACCCCTTCAAGGAGAGATATCGCAAGTAGTCACAAGTAACCTCTGGTTCAGTTGAGAGAGGAAGCTGGGGCACAGATGCTTTTCCTCGAGTAGGCGTGGTTTGGAGAGGGTGGAAAAGGCACAGAGCTGTTCCCCTTGTGGCGCAAAACACCCTTCAGGCGCCTACCCATACGTGTAGGGTCATCAACAGGCGCACCCGAGCCCTTTACTAAGTAGCGCCCACTGGCACGTCGGACTGGAGGATTGGTCTGCAGCACTGAACATTTTCCCAATGAATACATATCCCATGTACGTTAGATGTAGATTCGGAGCACTTCCTGTAGCAGATTCAGAACTTCCAAATAGGCCGAAAGACTTCATGGTGAGCTTTGATGTAGTTTCCCTAGTTTTACTAGGGTACTTCTAATAGACTATCTTAACCTCATAGGAGAGAAGTTCGGGCCGTCACTAACGAAACTCTTGGAATTCATTCTCTCGTCAACTTAGTTACTGTTTGACGGAAATTACTACAGATTAGCCCACAGAGTAGCGATGAGATGCCCACTATCACGAGATTTTTAAATTTTTTTTTTTAATAGGGTGGAGCCCCTCCGCCCTCACATCGGCATGATGGCTAACACAAAAGGTCTACTGCCATCTCTGCATAGAGGTTAGTGTTCACTAAGTGAGGTCTTTGCGGGATGTGGGTACTGCAATGTTTGCGTACGTCTGGTTATGATTAATCGTTAATGCTCGCTCATCTGGAGATAGATTGTGTCGAAAACTGAACGAAGGGTAGCGGTTTGAAGGGCAGAGGGAAAAAAGTGCCAAGGCAGTAGCGGACTACTTGCTCTCTGTGAAAGATCATGCAAGCGTTAGGTAAGTTAGTAGTGGGTATCATACAGGCAGATAACTGTGAGGCTCCGACGCATTGTCATTTGGCAGCTGCAGTTGGGTACTAGCATCGTCTTCTCGGCCAGCATCAGCATACATGTAAGAGTTGAGTTCACCATCGGCTAGTGTCTGATAGACCATATACTTGATGTATACTTGGTGTATGGTAGTGTAGATCGTTTGTGCGTTAGTGTGCGAGTTCATTGGCTTTCCTGCTGTTGCCTATTGGTGGGCTGTGAATGGCAGCTGGCATGTCCAGTGAATATTGCTAATGTGCAGGGGCTCGCCCATGTTGTCGCTTGTGTGTTAGCTCGTCATAGGTGGTTAAGCCCTAGCTAAGAGTGTCCTTGGTCCCTTATGCTTCCACCTATGGTTGTGATCATAGTTCCACAGAATAAGAATGAAAGGATTGTTTGAGTGTCTCGAGTTCCTGTATAAACGTGCGGCGAGTTTTTTAAATATTTCCTTGAGAGTTTCGAGGCGGTATTGAGTGTGAAGATCCGTAGCGCGAGTCTAACGTGGAGCATTGCTAATGACTTTGTTCTGTATGATCTGCAGGCGGTGCAGACGTGTAGGAGCCACACACTCCCAGACAGGAGCTGCGTGCATCATCAGAGATCTGATTAGTGTCATGTATATGGACCTCAATACCCTCCTGTTTAGCGTACTTTTCCTGTTGAGAATAGGATAGAGTTGTTTGAACCTCATGTGCACACTGTTAGCAAACTATTTTAGGTGGTCTCTCTATGTAAGTATCTGGTCTAGCCTGACACCAAGGTGTCTAACTTTCTTTCGGAAACATACTAGGGTGTTGCCTGTCTACAGTGTTGATGTTTGCGATGTTTGCCCAGTAGTTTCAGTCTGCATGTGAACAGTACAGCTTCACAGCTGTCGACGTTTACTTTAATGTACCATCATTCAAACCAAGGCTTAGCAGTTCTGTGTGCTGTCTATAATCGTGAATTAATCGTCAATGGTTTCCAATCCTGCACAAGTTTGGCTGTGTCATCCACACAGATAGCTCCCTGTGTTGCAGGGAGATCATTAATGTAGAGGTTGAACAAGATTGGACGCAATATATTACCCAGGAGTACTCAGACTTGAATACCATATCGTGTCGACTGCACATCATTGCTGAAACATCTGTTGGTGAGATATTAGTGTATGAGATGTTCAAGCCTTTCGGGGAAACCAGCATGACTTGGCTTGTGTATAAGACCATTGTGCCAGATATGGTCGGGACCGATGACCTCTGCAGTTTGGTCCCTTTAATCTTCAAACCAACCAACCAACCAGATATGGTCAAAAGCTTTTGTGATGTCCAGGAACACAAACCCTGTGTCTTTGTTCATGTTGTAGCCATGTGCTATGTATTCAACTATGCAGAGGAATTGTTGTTGAGTGGTGATTCCTAAAGCTGAACTGCTCCAACCTTAGTGTGTCGTTGGTGATGCAGTGCCTAATGATGCATTTTAGTATTACCTTCTTGGCAATATTTCTGAGCGAGCTCAACAGACTGAGGCGTCGGTAATTTTATGGGAGGGCATGATCTTTCCCTGGCTTCCTGAGCATCAGGACCTTAGGTGCCTTCCAAATGTCAGCTAAGTGTTGGTGTTGTACAATGGCGTTCGTTACGCGTGTAAGGCATTCCACAGCTCTATCCATGAACTGGAGGACAGGGTTTGGAATGGCATCATGACTGTTGTAACCGCGACAGGAACAGTCGTGGGGTTGCTGCTAATGAAAACGCGGTGGGGCCGAACGGGAGCGGCCCGCGAACAAATAAGACGGACGAACGGGAATGGAAGGACAAGCATGACAACAGACAACCGAGCAAGACACCAAGATCAACAACAAAGTATTAAGCAAAGGGGTCACAAGAGACAACCTCACGAAATCAAAACAACATCCACTCATAAACAGAAAGTAAGCACACTCAATGTAGACACGATGTCTGTAAGCGAGATATCACCCGACTCAACGCGAATACCAGACTGCCTCGCTGAGTGAGAGGCAGCCGCCTAAATACATGGCAGGGCATGTCGCTAGTTTCCGCTGGGACCACATGCTCCACAGTGGCGCCCTCACGTTAGAATCGGGGCCAGGAGTGCTCACAGCCATGGCTTACGGCGCGACTGTTGCAGGGACACCTACTGGTCATCGAGTTCCATGCTGTCTGGCGCGGATTCGAAACCCGCGGCGTTCAGTACCAGAGTGACCAGGAGCTTTCCTAGCACTGGAATATTTGATAGCCCATGTGATGTCGTTTGTGCTAGTACATCTAATCTCGTTGTGCGTGGGCTGGGCTACAAGTAGTGTAACCCTTGGGCGTTTCAAGTGTGAAACTAGGTCTGATGGAACCAGAATCGACATTAAAGACGCTGAAAGTGTTGCCATAAACTCTGCCTTCTCCTTCGTGGAGTTTTCAGGCCGTCTGGGTCTTGTAGAGTAGGAATGTAGTGTTTTTCCCTGGTGAAGTATCTGGCTAGCTTCCACACGCCAGGACATGTGGCATCTGGCCCTGCAAGTTTTTTCCCCCACTGTTCGTTTCTAATTGTTTATATTTTCTCCCATATTAGACCCTAGAGTCTGTTAACGTGCAGGTTATAGAATGGACGCCTGGTATGCTGCCAGTATCTCCTGAGGCGGTTCCTCATTGAGATAAGGTCCGGAATTTCCTGGGGCAGGGCCATCGAGTGTTGTTGAGATGTGTATGCGGAATAGCATTAGACATTCTGTCCATGACAGCAGTAGTGAGAACCTCCAGTGCCTCATCAATTTATTGTGTGTTGTTAATTTTGTGAGTATCAGGAATACGACTATCAAGCGTTTCCTTGAAGAGAGTTCAATTTCCGTGTTTGTAGTTCAGTATCCCCTGTGGTTCCATGACTTGCAATGTTTCTTCCACGTAAAGTGTTGCAGGCCTGTAGTATAAGTCCAAATCATTTTCAACCATAAGTTTAAGTGTGCCCTTGATGAAGGCTATGTGTAACATGTCTGGTCTGAGTCGGGCCGGTGTGAACATGTACATGGGGAGATCCAGCCCTAGTATAATGTGGTTTCAGCCTAGTGCGTGTTCATATATTTTCTTGCTTTTGGAGGTACATATTGGTGAATTCTAGTTGGGGCATTTTGCGTTTAAATCTCTACTGGCGGTGTTATTTTGAGAACTGTTCCGATATCGTGTGTTACTATGTTCTTAGGTGGGTTGTAAACCGATACCGGTGTAGTGTTAGCTCCATTGCACTTGACACTGACGGCTGTAGCCTCTAGTCTCTCAAGTGCAGGGAGCTTGATGATCATGTGTTCTATGTCTTTGTGTATGGTGATGGCTGTGCCACCCCCTGCCTGCCACCCACTTGGTTGGGACAATAGACTCAATAACCTGGGATGTTCAGCTGTTTGTGAGGCTCCAGCAGTGTATAATTCATGAGTGTGATTCGTATGCCTTTGCGCTCACTGAACACAACCATGGTTATTTTGGGTAAGATCCCACTGGCATTCCAAAACAGGATCTGTGTGCTAGTGTTAACATGTGTGTTGTGGGCCTGGTGCAGTGTGTTATCCATAAATTGGTGTTAACAGTGGAGTGAGAGCAGTTTGTATGTTAGTCCATTTGAGTGAGCCCTATACAAATTACGTGAAGAGTTGTGTGATAATCTTCATTATCATTTTGGCGGCTGTGAGTCCTGGGAATAATGTCACCATTATTCTTCAGAATGTAGTGTTGATGTTGGGTGTGCCAGCCCGTGTGTTATCGGTGGTGCTGATAACTGCTGGTGCTTGTCTTGGCATTGGGTTTGGTCTGGCTTGTGAGTCAGCTGTTTGTGGAGTTGTTGTGGGCGCTTGTGTCGCCTCCGTAGTGGATGGATGTGTGCTGTGAGTCGTCGGGGTGGTGTCCGAATTGTGTACCTGCATATTGGTGTCCTGTGTTCTTGTTGTGGTGTAGTTGTGTTCCCTTTGTTCCAGTTGTTTCCCTTCGTCCACCTTCTCTGTGGTTGTTACTGTCCCTGTGAGGGTTTTTTGTGGCTTGTCGTGGGCTGCAATCCGAGGTCTGTCAGGTATTGGGTGTTCTCTGAGTTGGCTCTGTCTTTGTTGGTGGGGGATTTTGCTGTGTGGGTGCACAGCTCTGAGGTTCCTCTGCCCATTCTCTGTTGTTGAGGTTGTCAGCAACCACTCTAGCAAATGATTTTCCATTCCTTCCTGGGCATGGGTGGAGGAGGGGGGGGGGGGGGAGGGCGAGAGCGGAGTTTAGAGCTGTGACAGCGATAGGTTTTGCGTGTTTTGCTGTTTTATGACTCAGAGCCTCCTTTTAGGCAATTCTCTCCCTGTAGTTGGCCGGATGGGGTGGTGCTGTTAGGAGGAGCTTACACTGTAATGTTGTGTGGTCACCAGCGCATTTGCGGCGGTAGGGAACCAGACCACGTCGATACCCGCATGCACAAAATGCTGGCAGTTGTGACATTATTGGGGAGTGCATGGCGTGTTGTAAACCTCTACATCCACGACCATATAAAGAACTTCATCTTCAACAGGTCTCGTGATTTGTCCGCGTCAGCCAGTTCAACAACGTAGTTGCGTGAAAGTGTAACAGTGGTGAACTCAGTCGTTCGATTTCCGCGAATGCAATTCCAGCCTAGGGCAGTGAGTTAATTGAGTACTGTGTCAGCCGAGCGAGATAAGCCGAGCGGTCTCAGGCGCTGCTGTCATGGACTGTGCTGCTGGTCCCGGCGGAGGTTCGAGTAATCCCTCGAGCATGGGTGTGTGTGTGTATGTCCTTCGGATAATTTAGCTTAAGTAGTGTGTAAGCTTAGGGACTGATGACCTTATCAGTTAAGTCCCATAAGATTTCACACACAGTACTGTGTCGCTCGGGGTTTTTGCATCTATCCCTTGATTACGTATTGCTGTGTGTTTTCAGATACGGTTCTGTACGTGAAGTGCTCTACCTTCCTTTCTTTCAGAAAGTTCAGTAGATTCGTGAAGTCTGAAGACTGTTTTGTTCGCCGCGTACAGCGTGGTGTGTTCCCCAGTGAGCTTTGAGTAATATGTTGTGGGATTTTGCGTTTTGTTACACTCTTTGTTTAGGAGACTTACGTCCCCGCATTTGCGTACAATGACTGGTGGGAAGACAGCTGACGACATGTTTGGCCTCTGCGTAGCTGTGTGTGTGTGAGTGTGATGCAGTCGCAGGTTTGTTTGTGTTGATCCCTGTGTTGTTGGTGTTGCTGCTTGATGTTGGTGGTGTTGGCAACAACACTCGTGGTTGCCTCGCGAGCTTGTGGTCTCACTTGTTTGTGTATTAGTGGCTTGTGTGCGTTTTGGAGCGACCTGCTGCCACGATCCGTCTCCTGTGTCGTGTGTGTCCTCCGTCGGCTCCGGCTCCTGCTCTTTTGGCGCGGGAGTCGCCAGAGGTGTTATAGAGGGCATGTCTAGTGTAGTTGCGGCAGGTGCTTGTGTTTGTGGTGTGTGTTTCGTAAAGTCACATTCCACGAGCAGTTCGATCAGTTTCTGCTGGTCGGCAATTTGCCGATCCCTCAAGGCCACTGCCGACTGAAACGTGGTGAGTAGGACTATGATGCTGACGGAATCAGCTACCAACTCCGCCGCTTGTACTGCAGTTATGCTGCGGGTTATTGGGTGGGATAGGCTGAGGAGATCCGATATATCCCAGCACAAGGAATTTTATTTGGTTGGAAAAGATCCGACATAGTTTGCTTTTTTGTGAGACGAAAAAAGATTTAAAATGTGCCCTAGGTAAGTGGGAGATACCTCTGACTTGTTAGTGCACAGTCCAATGTGCGGCGCTTAAAGGAAGCGCGGTAGGAAGAAAGAAGGCTTGCAGCACGCGAGTGTGGCCGACAAGAACGGGTCCCTGGTGCTGGCTTCGAAGTCCCTAACGAAGTACGGGAGAGTCTCGCAGGAGAACTTCGGAACAAAATTTCCGCTGAACGCTTCAGTGCTTCAGAAGATGTTTACGAACGGCAGTTACGCCAATATATTTATGGAGGCATGTGAAGAAGAAGCTCAAGAGTCGGCAGTCGGAAAACCCTCATTTTTTTCCGTTACAGAGATGATACATATGTGCAACTTTTAAGAAAGAGACAGTTTTAGAAAAAATTTATGCTAGGACAGAAAGATGAATAAAACACAGAGGAAGGATCATAGAGTGCTGGCAATGGCGGGTAAGGAAAAGAGAACAACCATGGGACTTCTGTGCTGAATTGTAATTGGCATCTGATCCTTTAAGGGTCTCGACGAGAGAAGAAGAATATTGGAAAAATAACTCTGTCGATGTTTATGATCGTTCTATACTATCACAATACCTAGAAGACAACCCGCCAATGGCAGAAGGGGCTAATTCCCTTTTACCGGTAGACATTACTCGAGGAAACTGATCAGTATTCAGTTTTGATGTCCATAGATTGTACTCACTTTCCAGTTAATTTTATCGTTAAACTTAAATCTGAGTGAGCATAAACAGTTTACATTTTTGTGAGAAAAATGTTAGGCAGGAGACAATTTTGTTGCTCTAAAGTACTAAGTGGACCCACGAAAATATGGAAAGTTGTGCTTACACTGCTGTGGTGTCTACAAAAAGGATCATTGCTAATTAGAGACAGAGTGAATAATATTTTCTGCTACAGATACAGGATGGCGCAGATAAAAAGAGCCCATATAGGTATAGAGGAAATGCGGTGAAATAACACAAACAAAAAGCTCAAATGGGCTTATTATTTATTCACAATGAAAAATACATTTGTAGAAGATATTGAAAGTAACCCCCTGCAACATCAGTACACAGCTGTGCACATCTCAGCATATTCCGATACACTAGGCATAAAGTCCGGATATCGATGCGGCAACTTCATGGCTGGTGTTGCCTTTCAGTTCCTGTACTGTGTGTGGATTTGTTTCATAGACGTTGATCTTTAGGTGTTCTCACAGGAAAAAACTCACATGTTGTTAAGTCCGGCAAATGTCATGGCCACAAATGTTTGCTGACAGTTCGTTCTCAGTGAAACATAATGGGCTCCTTCCTGGGATCCCTTAGATGTGTAGCATGTAGCCCCATTTTGCTGGAAGAAGCAGTATTATCTTTCACTTTCATGTTCAGTGAGATGAGCACGAAATATTGTAAAAAATTTCCATGTACACAAACGTGTTGAGGGTAATTTCAGAAAATATCCGTCCAATGATGCGCGTTCCTGTTACACACCACAACCGCTGAATTTTTCATCATGGAGTGGTTACTGACACACAATGTTAGGGTTGTCAGTTGCCCAGTACCTCGTGTTCTGTGAGTTCACATGATCAGATAGAATAAACCATACTTCATCATTCATGATGTAATGGAAAGAGTCTAACAAATCATCGTTGATGTTATTCAAAAGCTACGTGCAGTAATCTACACGATTCTGTCATCCTCCCGTATTCTTGCACAACCGTCATACGATATGGCTTCAGATTAAGACTGTTCAATATCCTCTGGCAAGTCCTGCTTACATACACCTGTTAGGCCAATTTACTTGTTGACTGCTGGTCGTGGTGGCCAAGCGGTTAAAAAGGCGCTACAGTCTGGAACCGCGCGGCCGCTACGGTCGCAGGTTCGAATCCTGCCTCGGGCATGGATGTGTATGATGTCCTTAGGTTAGTTAGGTTTAAGTAGTTCTAAGTTCTAGGGGACTGATGACCTTAGAAGTTAAGTCCCATAGTGCTCAGAGCCATTTGAACCATTTTTCACTTGTTGACTTCTTAGGGCTCTGAATAATTCCTCGGAGACTGTCTGCAATAACTTCTGGTGTGGGAACTGAAGGAATTCTTCGTCACTTTACATTTTTCACTGCTCCGTAGGTGCATCAATTTTTTACGGGCTTTGTATTGCTCTCTTTGCTGGTAGTCTTCTGTCCGGATACTTAACCCCGAAAATTTCGCGAGTTCGCTTAACCGAACTCGTTTTCACATATGCTTCCACAATTTGAATTCTTTCTTCTATCGTGCAAGTCTTTTTGCAAACCGCAAAGACAAACGTCTAGCTTCACTGATGAAATAAACTAAAATGCTGACAGAAGAATGCTAACAATCGATTTTGCAAGAAACTGTCCATTGTTGTTGCTGTTTCCTCTATTTCAGAAGTAGAAATTTTGCATTCGCATTCAAAGTGGAGGCGAGCTACTTTTAACTGCGTTACCGTGTATAACATATAGCTAGTGAACTCGGGACAATAGTGTTCTATAAACTTTTTGCTACATGGAAAATCATAATGTTGTCGTCCAATACTGAAATGGGTGTAATACAAACAGCGTCCAAGAACGGCGTGGGTTTTCCACTTGATTTGGTCCATTTTGGCATTGTCTAAGTAAAACGAAATGTTTCTTTCTAGTGTGGAATCAGTAGTAACAAACGCCTAATAAAAGAGTATGTTTTATGCACCTAGCTATGTAAATAACAAGATGTACTGATTTCAAATGCATATGTCTACAAATAATCAGTACACGTATGTCAGCAAACACTGAAATAGCCTCACCTGTTAGTCGTGTGCTACATCCTCTCACTTATAAAATCTTAAAGACAAAGTATGGCTTCTTTCGAGAGACGAAATCTAGATACAAATTCGGAAAAAACATATTCTTCGTAATAACTGAGGAAAAGTCTCATATTCTTCTCCTTTTTAGGTTCTAACAACAATTCTGCCAAAATCTCGTTATCACTGTCTCATTCTTTCCTTCGATTGTGAAAACTTATTCTCCAGATAATCTCGCTTATCCGGTCCCAAATCGCCAGTTAACTTGACCCAAGTTTATACTCCGGTTGGTACACCGCGGTTCTGTCCGCCCCAGTAGCTGAGTGGTCAGCGTGACGGATTGCCGTCCTCTGGGCCCGGGTTCGATTTCCGGCTGGGTCGGAGATTTTCTCCGCTCAGGGACTGGGTGTTGTGTTGTGTTCATCATCATTTCATCCCCATCCGGCGTGCAGGTCGCCCAATGTGGCGCCGAATGTAATAAGACCTGCGATATGGCGGCCGGACCTGCCCCGCGAGGGGCCTCCCGGCCAATGACGCCAAACGCTCATTTCCATTTTTTTCCACCGCGGTTCTTACGCTATACCGAGACTAGAGCATAACTACCTGTTAACCGGAGTTTGTGCAACCGGCCCTATGAGGTACAATTTGTTTGTACATTTCGGATGTGGAACTGTGAGACTTTGTTGAAATTTTCATAACAGAGCAATTATGCACTTGGGAGGCATATTTCAGCAAACGGTAATTTTTATACATTGCACGAGAAATATAAATCTGGAGAACTGAAGTGCGTGAAGAAAGATGAGAGTTTAACTTTCTGTAGATGACGCCTTAGTACAGGTTGAGCATTAACTCAGGAAAGGACAGAACAGGGATCTTTTTGAAGGAACTGTATTTACTTTCATTTAAGTGACTTAGGAAAAAATCGAACCGCAATAGCCAGACAGATATTTTAAAGTCAACCTTCCTACTAAATACTGCAATATTTTGAGAGACGGTACGGAGTAATGTGTACCGTATCAGGGAGACAATGGAAAAATAAATTTTTAAATGAAGTTAGTTTATCCTCGGATAAGTGAAAAGTATGTAACTGCAGATAAAGAAGCAGAATGGGACCTATATTCTCGTCGCAAAATAACTTGTAAGTGGTATTCTATAAGGACACTTATTACATTAGGTTAATCAGGGAAAAGTTTATCTTTTTAATTACTCCCTCCCTCTCATGGTACCTACTTGGATTCTATATATTGTAAAAGACACGTACAAAATATATCGCCTTTACTGTTCTTTCATCCTTGTTATGTCTTTTATAAACTAACAGACGTGACCCATTTTAAGAGAGCGACGTCTCCAGTTTCGTGTATGATCACAAAGGTGTAACGTATCCGAGGAAAAGCTGTGGTGTTGCACGTCGAACAACAGATTTTTCGCGGTCTTCCGTAAGAGGCGTCATAAGGGTAAGCCCATTTTTATTGCTGATACCAGCTCAGCTTCTGACTCATGGTTTATCCGACGCACGCCACGAACCGACAGATAAAGACTGATACACCTATACGATAACAGTAGATAAAGGAAACGTCACGCCTTAGGCTTCCAACGCACAACGCAGCTTGGTATCGCATTTCTGCGCGGAAGTGTTTGATTCATTGCGTTTCCGAAATGTACCGTTGTCGACGTTCTCTTCTCTACACAAGTCTTCTTTTTGGTAAGTTTCAACTTGACACTGTCGCATTTATTGTTTTTCTATGTTATTTTAGCAAGTTTCTGGGAAAGGTGCTCACAGTAGTCAATATAAGTTGTGCAACCATTTACCAGCGACCCAGTGCACGTTTCAAATGAATGTGTGTGAGTTCGACAGTGAATGTGTTCCCGTGTAGGTACGAATGAAGAGGAATGATTCAATGAATAAACCAGGAACATTACGGTGACTGAATCCATTCACCCACACAAAAAAGCATCATTATTATTACTGTTACTATTATTATCTTTCCCGTACGTGACCCAAAACGCTGACAGATCTTATACAAACGTTTTTAAAGCAAATGAAAGTTTTCGGTGATGCACTGTGTAGAGAAACATGTTTAGAGATGATTAACGGCGTAGACGTGTAGCGGATGCAATTGTAATCCCCTTACTACAAAGTACAGGTAATGGAGTTATCCAGCATCACCATATTTGATTTTGTTAATTCCAGCGGCAATTGAGAGGCAAAGAAATGCCTCCTATATAAATATTGCGTCTTTATGTATAGGATGACTCGGATAAGTTGTGCGCCTCAAATATTTCCGGGATCATTTGATACATTGTAATTGTGTTTGCAGCCCCAAATGAATTGAGAGTTTCATGCCTACATAAATTACAGAGCTTTCGTTATCAGCTTCGCTTATCCAAATGAAACTAATGTAATTTCTGCTACTAATATCTACATCTACATCTACATCTATACTCCGCGAGCCACCTTACGGTGTGTGGCGGAGGGTACTTATTGTACCACTATCTGATCCCCCCTTCCCTGTTCCATTCACGAATTGTGCGTGGGAAGAACGACTGCTTGTAAGTCTCCGTATTTGCTCTAATTTCTCGGATCTTTTCGTTGTGATCATTACGCGAGATATATGTGGGCGGTAGTAATATGTTGCCCATCTCTTCCCGGAATATGCTCTCTCGTAATTTCGATAATAAACCTCTCCGTATTGCGTAACGCCTTTTTTGAAGTGTCCGCCACTGGAGCTTGTTCAGCATCTCCGTAACGCTCTCGCGCTGACTAAATGTCCCCATGACGAATCGCGCTGCTTTTCGCTGGATCATGTCTATCTCTTCTATTAATCCAACCTGGTAAGGGTCCCATACTGATGAGCAATACTCAAGAATCGGACGAACAAGCGTTTTGTAAGCTACTTCTTTCGTCGATGAGTCACATTTTCTTAGAATTCTTCCTATGAATCTCAACCTGGCGCCTGCTTTTCCCACTATTTGTTTTATGTGATCATTCCACTTCAGATCGCTCCGGATAGTAACTCCTAAGTATTTTACGGTCGTTACCGCTTCCGATGATTTACCACCTATGGCATAATCGTACTGGAATGGATTTCTGCCCCTATGTATGCCCATTATATTACATTTAACTACGTTTAGGGAAAGCTGCCAGCTGTCGCACCATGCATTAATCCTCTGCAGGTCCTCCTGGAGTACGTACGAGTCTTCTGATGTTGCTACTTTCTTGTAGACAACCGTGTCGTCTGCAAATAGCCTCACGGAGCTACCGATGTTGTCAACTAAGTCATTTATGTATATTGTAAACAATTAAAGGTCCTATCACGCTTCCCTGCGGTACTCCCGAAATTACCTCTACATCTGCAGATTTTGAACCGTTAAGAATGACATGTTGTGTTCTTTCTTCTAGGAAATCCTGAATCCAATCACAAACCTGGTCCGATATTCCGTAAGCTCGTATTTTTTTCACTAAACGTAAGTGCGGAACCGTATCAAATGCCTTCCTGAAGTCCAGGAATACGGCATCAATCTGCTCGCCAGTGTCTACGGCACTGTGAATTTCTTGGGCAAACAGGGCGAGCTGAGTTTCACATGATCTCTGTTTGCGGAGTCCATGTTGGTTATGATGAAGGAGATTTGTATTATCTAAGAACGTCATAATACGAGAACACAAAACATGTTCCATTATTCTACAACAGATTGACGTAAGCGAAATAGGCCTATAATTATTCGCATCTGATTTATGACCCTTCTTGAAAATGGGAACGACCTGCGCTTTCTTCCAGTCGCTAGGTACTTTACGTTCTTCCAGCGATCTACGATAAATTGCTGATAGAAAGGGGGCAAGTTCTTTAGCATAATCACTGTAGAATCTTAAGGGTATCTCGTCTGGTCCGGATGCTTTTCCGCTACTAAGTGATAGCAGTTGTTTTTCAATTCCGATATCGTTTATTTCAATATTTTCCATTTTGGCGTCCGTGCGACGGCTGAAGTCAGGGACCGTGTTACGATTTTCCGCAGTGAAACAGTTTCGGAACACTGAATTCAGTATTTCTGCCTTTCTTCGGACGTCCTCTGTTTCGGTGCCATCGTGGTCAACGAGTGACTGAATAGGGGATTTAGATCCGCTTACCGATTTTACATATGACCAAAACTTTTTAGGGTTCTTGTTTAGATTGTTTGCCAATGCTTTATGTTCGAATTCGTTGAATGCTTCTCTCATTGCTCTCTTTACGCTCTTTTTCGCTTCGTTCAGCTTTTCCTTATCAGCTATGATTCGACTACTCTTAAACCTATGATGAAGCTTTCTTTGTTTCCGTAGTACCTTTCGTACATGATTGTTATACCACGGTGGATCTTTCCCCTCGCTTTGGACCTTAGTCGGTACGAACTTCTCTAAGGCGTACTGGACGATGTTTCTGAATTTTTTCCATTTTTGTTCCACATCCTCTTCCTCAGAAATGAACGTTTGATGGTGGTCACTCAGATATTCTGCGATTTGTGCCCTATCACTCTTGTTAAGCAAATATATTTTCCTTCCTTTCTTGGCATTTCTTATTACACTTGTAGTCATTGATGCAACCACTGACTTATGATCACTGATACCCTCTTCTACATTCACGGAGTCGAAAAGTTCCGGTCTATTTGTTGCTATGAGGTCTAAAACGTTAGCTTCACGAGTTGGTTCTCTAACTATCGTAGTTACAATAGAGATGAATTCAATGGTATTTCACTTTTCAAAATCCGATTAGTAGTTTCGGAGTAAGAACAATATTTAGAGCATACAGTGAAGAGCCGAAGAAACTGGCACACCTGCCTAATATCGTGTAGGGCCATAGCGAGCACGTAGAGGTGCAGCAACACAACGTGGAATGGACGCGACTAATGACTGACGTAGTGCTGGAGGGAATTGACTCCATGAATCCTGCAGGGCTGTCCATAAATCTGTAAGGGTACGAGGGGGTGGAGATCTCTTTTGAACAGCACGTTGCAAGGCATTCCAGTCCCAAGTCCGTCGGAATGCACAATGGGCGTGAATGGATGCAGGTGATGGCTCTGAGCACTATGGGACTTAACATCTATGGTCATCAGTCCCCTAGAACTTAGAAGTACTTAAACCTAACTAACCTAAGGACATCACACAACACCCAGTCATCACGAGGCAGAGAAAATCCCTGACCCCGCCGGGAATCGAACCCGGGAACCCGGGCGTGGGAAGCGAGAACGCTACCGCACGACCACGAGCTGCGGACTACAGGTGATCAGACAGGATGTTTACGTACGTGTCACCTGCCAGAGTCGTATCTAGATGTATCAGGGGTCCCATATCACTCCAACTGCACTCGCCCCACAGCGTTACAGAAACTCCATCAGCTTGAATAGCCCACTGCTGACATGCAGTGTCCATGGATTCATGAGGTTGTCTCCATACCGTACACATCCATCAGCTCGATACAATTTGAAACGAGACTCGTCCGACCAGGGAACATGTTTCCAGTCATCAACAGTCCAATGCCGCTGTTGACGGGCCCAGGCAATGCGTAAAGCCTTATGTCGTGCAGTCATCAAAGGTACATGAGTGGGCCTTCGGCTCCAAAAGCTCATATTGACGATGTTTCGTTGGATGATTCGCACGCTGACACCTGTTGATGGCCCAGCATTGAAAGCTGCAGCAATTTGCGGAAGGGTTGCACTTTTGCCGCATTGAACAGTTCTCTTCAATCGTCTTTGGTCCTGTTCTTGATTGTTCTTGCAGAATTTTTTCCGGCCCCAGCGATGTCGGAGATTTGATGTTTTACCGGATTCCTGATATCCACGGTAGACTCGTGAAATGGTCATACGGGAAAATTCCCGCTTCATCGCTACCTTGGAGGTGCTGTGTCCCATCGCTCATGCGCCGACTACAGCACCATGTTCAAACTCACTTAAATCTTGATAACCTGCCATTGTAGCAGCAGTAACCGATCTAACAACTGCGCCAGACACTTGTCTTACACAGGTATCTGAATACGCATGTCTATGCCAGTTTGTCTGGCGCTTCAGTGGAGACATTATCTGTTTCGAACATGAATTTACTGCGAAAATTCGTGATTGCATACCCAAATAAGGGAATGCTTCACGTCGGATAAGAAATAAAGAGTGTTGCACCGTAGTGAAATCTATATAAAAGCGGCACACAGTCTTTCATTCTGTCTGTATCGTTCACGTATGTCGAGTGCTGGTTAGTTTCAAAAAATAAAAGTCTTTAAGAAACTAAAAATAATTTGCTCTGCTACTTCTTTACGAAGAATGCACAAGAAACTCGAAGACAACTGAGTCGTAGTCACAAAGGTAACCCGACGGAAAGCGTCCAACAAAAATAAAAATTCAGTGAATGTAAGTAGAAAAAATTGTCGTTAGAAGGGCACTCTACTGCTACCCAGAAGGTAAGAAAGAAGCCTGCAATGAATAGTGCGAACGAAATACATGAACAACTGTTATTCGTAATCCATGTGTTAGCTCCAGAGAAATTGTGAACGGCTCTGACCTCATTAGCCAGCCAAACGTTGTTCGTATTTTGCGCGCTGCTTCCATCCATATAGTGAGACACTTCCCAGCAGATTAACCAGCAGGACTGCAAAAGACAGATGGAATTCAACTGCTCTGTTATGGTGCGACATAAGGACAACATGTGTTTCCTTCAAATCCGAAGTGGCCGTGTGGTTAAAGGCGCTGCAGTCTGGAACCGCAAGACCGCTACGGTCGCAGGTTCGAATCCTGCCTTGGGCATGGATGTTTGTGATGTCCTTAGGTTAGTTAGGTTTAACTAGTTCTAAGTTCTAGGGGACTAATGACCTCAGCAGTTGAGTCCCATAGTGCTCAGAGCCATTTGACCCATTTTTCCTTCGAATAATTATCTTTATCGATGCAGCAAACTTTACATATCATAGAAAGTTGAATGTGAGAAATGCCCATTTTGGGCCGCTGAGTATCAGCACTGGCTGAGGCAAGTTGAACATCAGAGATAGTGGAGTGTGAACTTTTGGTATGGATTTATTGGAAATTAACTGATTGGCGCATACTTAAAGGAAGAAACCTCTATGGGTAAAACATGCACAATTTCCTATAGAAGTGCTCTTGGTTCACCTGGAGATGATACCACTTGAAATATTTAGATATAAGGGACAGTCAAAAAGTTTCCGTTTGAGGGCGTATCTGCAGCGTATATTCGACTCCAATGCGGGTACATAAACACAGACATGTAGGCAAGAGGTCGGTGTAACATTCGTGTCGTTCTGATGTGCCTATGGCAAATGTGGAAATGTGATCTGTGGCAATGCTACTACCAAATGTGTCCAAACAGGACCAACATGCTGTTATTCCTTTCTTCTCTGCCAAAGGACGAACACCAGTAGACATCCATTGGAGAATGAAGAATGTGTGTGAGGCAATGTGTCTGTCGAAGACCACCATTGTGGTATGGTGTGCCAAGTTCCATGTTGGTCGCACGTCCACAGACCGCAAATATCGTGCTGCGTAAGTTACGCCAACTCGAGTGGGAGACACATATGTACCCGGCCTACAGTCCTGGGGCCCTATTCTGTATCATTCAGCCATTTTGCCGATCGGTTCGGTACGAGAGCGCCCCAAACGGTCTTGTTTTCGAAGGAGAGACCCAACATTATTCTGCAAGCATTTCGGAAGCGATGTCGAAGGGTCCTAGCGAACCTGAACGCTCTTGTCACTTCTGGCACCAACCAGACAAAAGCAATCTGCCTCAGATTCGCACATGCACACTGCAGCGCCACAGCGGCACGAACTCGAAGCGGCTAGCAGCCGACAAAGGCACACCATTCTTCACAGTACCGAAAAGTGTGGTTAGAGTATGTAATACTGTTTAAAATTTCGCTGACCGCTTGCTTCCATGAATTCATGATAACGATAGAATATTGACTGTGTTCTGGAAATTGTCATAAATTTCACATTATGTCATTTTATTCTCGTTCACATCGGCGTCTTGATTTGGATTTTACGTTTCAGAATATGAGCTAGGAATGGAGTGTAGTACCACATTGTGCAAATACATCTGTAGAAACACCCGAAAAATTCGTCATTCTCTGTTTTCTGTCGTTCCTTGGTTGCTTCAGAATTCGTCGAGGTATGTTCCATCTATGCAATTAATTGAGAGCAGCTTCTTTCTTGACATACGCATTTTACTCTTTTTTCGTGAAGATTGATATAGACGTTTCGCTTTTTTTATTCGTGAAGATGCGTCACAAATGCGAAACTGCTTTCAGTTAATTGCACTGAAGAAACACATCTTCACGAACCCAAAAAATTGTTTAAGAGAGTGTAAAATAATAAGAAGATGCATAGAATGTGGTTGTAGCTCGCTCCTAGAGATCCAGATTATGAAGTAGCCTACTTCTCTATATGATACATCAATGATTTGACTCATAAAAACAAAAATTAAAAAAAGAAAACGCCTTTTCGAGAGCATGTGGCAAGTGCAGTTATAAACGTTCGTTGCAGTTTGTAACATGCATCTGATGAAATAAAATATTTCATATATTGTAGTATAGTCTGAAAATATTGTGGCAGGGATCATTCATCTCGTCTACTGTTGTTAAGGATTCAATCACAGATAAATACACTATATGATCAAAAATATCCAGACACGTGGCTGAAAATCACTTACATGTTCGTGGCGCCCTCCATCGGTAACGCTGAAATTCAATATGGTGTTGGCTCATTTGCAACTATCCATTGTCAACTCTGCCGAGGGTTGTTGGCGGTCTTGGGTGGCACATATTTTATCAGCTATTACTTCAACAGCACTCATGTACCCATCACCAGGCCTCTTCCTTCTTCTATCCCTGCTTTGAGTGGCATGGGTACGGGGTTGTGGTGGTGGTGATGGTGATGCTGTTGTTGTTGTTGCCGTTGTTTGTGCTGGTACTTCTGCACATTGTTCCACAATGCAGACATCATTCAGCACATCCACACTAAAACTATAACATTCTTCCATGTATTGATGTGGAGATGGCTGCATATCCACACTTTGGGAAGATGAGCGACTGCATGTCTGTAAATTGCAGAACAGTCTGAAATTTATTGCAATACTGTACTGAATGAAATGCATAACATCACAATGAACAGTTGAGCATACTTAAGTTTTGTAAATAATGTAAGAAACAGTTACTACATAAGGGGTAACTTCTATTTAAATCACATTTTGTTATTATAAAAGTGTGTGCGTGGGGGGGGGGGGGGGGGGGTTCCTAGCCCCAATTTCAGAAAAATTGAGGCAACTTTTTCCCACTGACAAATTTGATCAAAGTAGCTCCACCATATTTTCATTTCTGTCTTTTACACCTGAAGCAACTTGGGATGAATCTTAACACATTGAAAGGAGTACTGCTTAAGAGATTAATGTTGTTACAGTGGGTATGAATGCAAACAAAAGCCAAGAGCACACCAATATGCAAATTACAATGCACACAAAATCTGAAAGAATTCCAGTAATCCATAACAAATGGAACATTTGCTAAAAATGTCACAAAATGCTTCTGAATCAGTGAAAGGTACTAGTAAACAACCTGATAGAAGGAAGAAACCAGGCAGTGCTTGATTATTCTAGTGATGAAGACCTATCATAAGAACAAATTGCAGATGAGAAAGTTCAGATGAAGACTGGGAATCATACAGAAGAAATAAAACCATATCAAAACCACAGAGAAAGCTGATACCTATCCACAAGCAAATTAATCCACACTAGGGCTACTTTGCTCCAGTTTTTAAAAGGTTAAAAAATTAAAAAAATAATTCCTTCAGGGTTTACTATGGTTCTTAAATAGATTCGAACAGAATAACCTCATTTTCAAAAGTAATTTTACAAAACTACCACCCACTACGTGATTTTGTATGAATAACTACGGCAGTGGAGCACAGTATTCTAACTGTACGTGCAATGTGTCTAACACCCATGAAATTCAGTTTTTGTCGTAAGTAAATAGGTAACTTACCTCTTCACTTTCATTGTCCTCAGTCATGGAATGTTGAGTCAGGCCTATGGATGTGCTTTTTCTTGGCAAGCAATGATCCGCCAAAAACAGTAACTTATCATAATACCATAAATCTGCATATATCTGCAAAATTGTAAGTTCATATTAACATAGTAAAATGTACATGGGAAAGCTACATCGTAATCCATTACCATTCAAGATTATGTGCTTTCAAAAATCGGGTGAACATTCAGTGTGATAGTTCTAGGAAATAGTCTTAAATGTGTCCGATTTTTGCATGTAGTAGGTTTCTACATTCAACACAAAATTCATAGTTTTGTACTTACATCATTCATCCCAGCACCACTGCTTTTCGATGATTTTATTTTGACGTACTCTACTTTAAATTGAGTATGTAAATTGTGCATTCATGCAGGGAAATTTTTGTTCATCATAAATACCTCACAGTCTAGTCACTGCAACTTTACAAATTAATTATATTTTTGTGACACATCAAAACAAAGCAACAAAGTGCTCTGATATGCATGCCTATAATACAAGAAATAAAGACTGCTTCTACAGACAAAGAACAAAATGAAAAACAACAGACCATAGTCCATGCATTAGTGGTCAAATATGGTACAACAGATTACCGAGCTCTGTAAGGTGCCACAAAGGGAAGTTATTCAAAGTGAAACTGAAATATTTCTTGATTGACAAGTGTTTATATTCTTTAAGTGAATATTAATATTAAACTAAAATAAATTATTGTATATATATATATATATATATATATATATATATATATAGTTGTGTAAAATCTGAATATTTGTAATAGGTACGATGTAACACCCAATATTGTGCCTTATTAGGTACAATGGTACATTTGTATCATGTATATGTAATCACATATGTATATATGACTGTACTAAATTTGTAACAAAATGCTATGACGTTTGCAAAAGACACCAGTTGGTGTCTCCATGCAAAAAAATACAATATATATATATATATATATATATATATATATATATTTTTGCTATAGCACTCAGTGCTCGTCGTATATGGTCGAACAAGAGACACGGCACTTGCAACTCTTTCGAGTGCTTCTGCACGCAAGTGTTTATTATAATAGTTTGCGCTTTTCACGACGTACAGACACTGTTCTTCCCTATAAGTACATATCAATGCTTCAATCGCTTCCTTGGAGCACTGCGGTGCATATGGCTCCTTACACCAAGCGAGGTGTCGTTTGGCATTTACCAGCGTGATGTGTATCTTACGAGCAGCCACTCGACCGTGAAATCCAAGTTTTCTCACCTCCCACCTAACGGTCATGGTACTTGCAGTGTATTCTGATGCAGTTTGGAATTCCTGTGTGATGGTCTGGATAGATGTCCCCCTATTACACATTACGACCCTCTTCAACAGTCGGCGGTCTCTGACAGTCAACAAACGAGGTCACGCTTTTGTGCTGTACGTGTCCCTTCACGTTTCCACTTCACTATCACATCGGAAATGGTGGACATAGGGATGGATGTTTAGGAGTGTGAAAATCTCGCCTACAGACGTACGACACAAGTGACACCCAATCACCTGACCACGTTCGAAGTCCGTGAGTTCCGCAGAGCGCCCCATTCTGCTCTCTCACGATGTCTAATGACTGCTGAGGTCGCTGATATGGAGTACCTAGCAGTAGGTAGCAGCACAATGCACCTAATATGAAAAACGTATGTTTTTGGGGGTGTCCGGGTACTTTTGATCACCTAGTGTACTTGTGACAAGCTAAGTACAATGACGATTGCAGCTAGTTTCATTCGCAGTAATTAAATTGTGCTCTTGGTTTCCTGCCTGACCACACTCTCGAAAATCGCTACGTATTCAGAAAAAAATGATGAATTATTTGTAACAAGAAAATGTAAAAATATCATCGTCAGTTGTTTCACGCGCAGCAATTTCACCTTTCATTTCTTAAACGTATGGAAGTCACGAAATCGGAGATATTCGGTACTGAGAAAGCGCACTATTACGTGTAAATAACAACGAATATTTCAGAAAAATGCTTAACTTTAACGATTAACGAAGTCTCAGAATATGCTACAAACACGGAGAGGGAAACAAATATTTTAAAGTTTAGTGGTATGCGAACCTATGAACTTCGACATGGCAATTCGTTGCCTTACCGACTTTTTTTAAAAAAATTTATTCCACAAAAACAGTAACAAAAATGGCTAGCATCTTCACTGTCGCCTTCAACCGTGGCAGTTCAGCATGCACATTTTCTTCTTCTTTAGCCTGAGGTTCCTCATCATCATTTCCCAGATCCAAATTAATCGTTCAGTAAATCCTTGATGTGTGTTCCTAGTCGCCCCCAGGATAAATTACGTGGTCATTATTCAGTAACATAATCACTAAATCCGAAGCTAAAACCGCTCAATATGTTTAAAATAACAAATTCTAGTTGTAAATAAACCACACCGAACCTCTCGTACAGTTGTCGAAAAACTGGCAGGACCGATTGGCAACAGGTTTCAGAAGCTTACTGAATAGGAACTTCGGATAAAGAACCGAAAATGGCGTCACTATCGAGGCTAACATACTGCACCGATCAGTATGAACGATACAGAATAGGGCCTCTGATCTCTTCCCATGCAGTCGTCGTGCCTTAGGTCCCTTAAAAAAGGCCTTGATGGATTGACGATTTCTGTCAGGCGAGGATGTGCAGCTGGCAGTTCACTCAGTAGGACACGCTGTTTTACCAAACGGGTATCTTCAACCCGATGCATAGTTGGAATGATAACCCCGATGCTCACGGCGATTTTGCCTGATTTGCATACCGATTCTGTACTGTACGGCTTCGAATGGAAACTTTTTGATCACCCCTTATACGTTGGGTGTCTCTCCTAAGAGATGTGATGCACATTTTCTCTGATGTTTCAGCAGATATTTGCAACTTAGTTTTTCAGTTGCACAGCTGGAGTCAGCCCAAACAAATAGTGCTCATCGCGTTTTTTAGGCGACGCCCAGTGTTGACGAAAGGCATTGATTTGTTTCCCGTACAAACAAAATTATTTTCAAAACGGAATTTTACATGCCCATTCGATAGAGCGGGTTGTTTTATCGGTATGTGTTAAAAGGGGGCCGGCCTTTGTGACCGAGAGGTTCTAGACGATTCAGTCTGGAACCGCGCTGTCGCTGTTCGAATCCTGCCTCGGACACGGATGTGTGTGATGTCCTTAGATTAGTTAGGTTTAAGTAGTTCTAAGTCTGGGGGACAGATGACCTCAAGATGTTAAGTACCATAGTGCTCAGAGCCATTTGATTTTGTTAAAAGGGACAGTACAAACTCGAAGAATAACCATCACTGATGCAGCGACAGCGCTGCCCTCATTTCATTTCATTTCATTTTATTATCTTCCTGTATATCATTTACATGATGTAGGAATTGTCACAACAAAGTTATCATACTAGTACAAGTACTACAGACATAATAATGGAATATCACTTTCAAGGCATTTTTTAAAAGTACAAGTTTAGACATACAAATTAAAATTTTTGGCAATAAATTTACACACAGTCAAAGTACTCATCTACGTCATAGAAAGTTTTGCTTAAAAGGTAATTTTTAAGTTCAGTCTTAAATTTTACTTCGTCTATTATTGCCTTCATGTACACTGGCAGACCATTGTAGAGTTTTATTCCAAAATAACTTACATGCTTTTGGGTTTGTGTTGTCCTTACCCTTTCTACATACAAATTCTTACGAGTTCTAGTATTATACTTATGGCAGTCCTCATTTGTACGTAGATTTTTCATATGTGCTCTTGTACACAGAATGCTTTTAAAAATATACAGTGATGGTATTGTGAGTATTTGCAGTTCTTTGAAAAGGGGCCTACAATGAGTTCTTGGAGAGTTATGTGTTATGATTCGTACAGCTCTTTTCTGAAATTTGAAGATATCTGTTAAGCTTGATTTAGTTTTACCCCAGAACACTATGCCATAAGACACGATGGGCTGAAAGTAAGCAAAATACACTAGTCTAGTACAGTCTGTGCTGCATACTCTAGATAATATCCTCAATGCAAAACATGCCGAATTGAGCCTGTGGGATAAGTACTTGAGATGGTCTTTCCAGCTTAAGTTTTGATCAATGTGCATGCCCAAAAACTTTATGGATTGTACACTCTCTATCTTCTTATCCATTAGTTTTAACTGGAGGTCCATATCTTGAATTGCTTTGCCATACTGTATATAATTTGTTTTACTTAGATTAAGTGTTAACTCATTAGCATTAAACCAATGTTGAATATATTTCAGGACTATATCAGTTGTGGTGGTTAATGATTTTTTATCATCACTTATAATTATGCTAGTGTCATCTGCAAACAACATTATTTTGGTAGAAATATTAGGATTTTTATGTCATTTATATAGAGCAAGAATAATAAGGGACCGAGAACACTGCCCTGTGCATCTGAGACCCACTTGATTTTCTGATTTTTATGCTCTGTGATGATTTCTACCACCTGAGTTCTATCTTGAAGGTAAGATTCAAACCACTGCTTCACAACTCCCCTTACACCTATTGCCTCCATCTTGTTTAACAGAATTTTGTGATTTACTGTATCAAAAGCTTTAGATAAATCTACGTTAATTCCTACTACACATTTTTTAGTGTCGAGACCCCTGACAATCTCTTTGGTATAGGCATGGATAGCTGATTCTGTGCTGTGGCCTGAGCGAAAGTCATGTTGGTTGCAGTTCAGAAGTTTGTGATCATCTAAGTAATTTATGAGTCCGGTTTTCATTAATTTTTGAAAATGATTGGAGAAGGGATATTGGTCTATAATTTTCTACCTTGTATGGATCTCCTTTTTTAAACAGAGGTCTAACATTAGAGATTTTCAACCTCTCAGGAAACACACCTTCGCTGAAAGACAAATTGGCAATATGTACCAGGGGCTTTATAATTTGTTGGTCAACATTATTTATTATTGACGCAGGCACTTCATCCACACCTGCAGACATTTTTGATTTTAGACTCTTTATCACCTTTAATATTTCATTATCATTTGTGGGAGTTAACAACATACTACTGTCTACTTTTGGGGCTGTTAATTTCTCATCTTTAGTAAAGTTTTTACTTAATGACACTGGTACACTTAAAAAGTAATTATTAATGTAATTTGCCAGAGTTTCATCTTTTAATTCAATATTTTCACTATTTTTGAGTATTATTTCCTGATCCTTGAGGCCCTTACCTGTTTCCCTTTTCAGAATTTCCCAAATAGTTTTTGATTTATTGCCTGATTTTCTTATTAATTTATCATTACTTAGTAATTTTGCTTTCGTAATTACTTTTCTATATATTTTTTTGTAATTTGTTACATATTCTTTAAACTTGGGGTCAGTCCAACTTTTCAGTCTATAGTTAAGCATTTTCATGGTCCTGGAGGAATTTCTAATACCTGTTGTGATCCAGGAGTTAGCATGTGTATGTCCATATGTGTTCGTTTTGACAAGTTTCTTAGGAAAACACATTTCAAAATTCAACATAAACAGGGAAGAAAAAACATTGTATGCAGTGTTTGTGCTAGTTTGTAACAGTACTTCTGCCCATGATTGGTTAGTCAGTGTATTTATGAAGTGACTGTAACTATTTGTGGAGAAGGTTCTTTTGTGCATTTGGTATGAACGATTTTTGGTCACAGGGGCTATGGGAAATTTAAGGATAAATGCATTGCGATCAGATATTCCTAGGTCAACATTTATTACATCTATATCTATGGCATCCATATCTGTGAAGATATTATCTATGAGACTTTTTGAAGAGTTTGTTATTCTTGTAGGGTTAGTTATATGTGGATACAAATTGAAGCTATGTAAAACATTCAGGAACTGATCTTTGGATGCACCTTCAGTCAATAAGTTGACATTAAAATCTCCACTTATAATTATTGTTGATTTTTTATGATGTAATATTTTGAGCAATGCCTCTAACTTATTTCTAAAAATTTCAGGGTCACCGCATGGTGATCTGTACACTGACATTATTATTAATTTACTCTTTTGCATATTCAACTGTATTGCTGCAGCCTCAAAATGTTTTTCTTCATTCAAGGATTCAGTTACAGTCATATTTTTAACCTTTACTCCAGGTTTTACATAAATGCACACACCGCCATGTCTTGTTTCCTTCCTGCAAAAATGGCTTACTAATTTGTATGGCGAAAAGCAAATATTTTCTAGTTCATAACTCATGCACCAATGTTCTTGAATGCAAATACAATCTATACTAGCTTCACTGGCTGCAATCTCAAGTTCTAATATTTTATTTTTAATGCATTGTATGTTAAGGCTCATTATTTTTAAGTTATTGAAATTAGATTGAGAGGAGTTTGTACTCATGTTTCCCAATGTTACCGGCTGTTCCTTGCCGAGGCTGGGTACCAAAAATCCTGCTCCTTGTATTTCTTACCCCTGGACGTGCCACCATACTTCTTGTATCTGTAGTTGTAGCTGCTGTGTCAGTGGATGCTGGAGGTGTTTCTGAAGCTGATGATTCAACGGATGTTGGAGATGCTGCCAGTTTTGATGCTGAGTCTGGTTTTGTAAGTGATGTTCCAATTGATACTGGAAGTGATGTTCCAATTGAAACTGGAACTTTTGCTGAAACTGTATTTTCGTTTAAATCTTGAACTACAGTTGGCACTGACGTTACTGTGGACGTTGAAGCTGCGTATGAAGCTGATAAATGAAGCTCCGATGGTGTTGATTTTTCTTCTGTTGATGATATCTGAGTGGCATTTTGTACCACTGTTCTTGCCTCTGTTCTTCTGATTGATGGACTGAATAGTCACAGATTCTGGACTTGATTTTGAACCTGCTGGGGAGGGTGGTACATCTGCTGCTGATGATAATGGTTCAGCTGTTTATGATGATTTCGACACTACTGATAATTTGGCTGATGTGGCTGCTGTACTGGACGACACTTCAGATTTTTTTACTTCTTCTAACGTCAAAGAATCTTCTGTTGCTACCAATGATTGTGGGTTATCAGCTCTTCCTATTTCCGCTAATGTTGATACTTTAATAAGGCCGTTTTCAGACAGTGTAATAGTGTTTCCTTCTACTTTAGAGTCTTTAATAGCATTCGATATTTCAGCACTCATGGCTTCTTTCCCTTTCATGTTTCTGTGAAGTCCATGCTCTGTAAAATGCTCTCTGCAATCACTATTTATCCCAACATATGTAGCATTAGGATAACCTCGACATATCTTAGCGAAAAGTCTGTTGGCGGTAATAATCTCAGTATTCACGCAAGAGTTTTCCATGAGATCATACCTATGAGGGATACTGACAACAAAAAATTTCACTTAAGGCATTTTACAAATTACCTGCTTTAAAACTGTTGTAGCACGTCTAGTTTCATTGTGGTATACATCGTTGGCGCCTCCAATTATCACACATGTGCTGCCATTCGTCATAGATTGATTACAGCTATTTAAAACTTCACATAGTGGCGCTCCTGGTTTGATTACGCCAGTTGCCTTGAATCCTGTTCTCTTAGAACTCATAATTTCGGCTACACCTCCTCCATGGCTGTCTGCTAGAATAAGGATTTCATGTCTATTTTCCAACGTGTGTTTTTTGTTTTGTTTACAAATAGCAGGCCGATTTGTTTTGCTTTGTGAGCGCAATTTAGCGTTGATCACTGAACTGTCCGTGTGGATGATGGTACAATTTGATTGTTCTTTCTCCTCTGTGCTATTTTCAAGCACGCTAAACCTATTACTTAGTTTTAAAGTAAGTTCCGCTGTTTTTGTTTTTGGTCGTGTGCTGCTTATTTGACTGGTATTTGAGAACTCTTGTAGGCTAGATTTTGAGGAATTTCTCACACTTATTACCAAGTTTTCAAGCGTTTTTGCGTATTTTATAATATAATCGAGTTCTTTACTAAGTTCGTTCTCTACATTCACTTGCAAACCTGCCCTGTGCATTTCACTGGCTTTGTCCCGCCCGTTGCATTCTATACCGCAGTCGCACTTATTTAGAACTTCCGATCGTGAGAAACAATGGGTATGGCACCACTTATGATTGAACGCGCAAATTCTTAATCCATTTAACACAATTTTATGGCATATGGTACACTTCACTGACGAAATACTATCACAAATTACCGAGCGATTTGAAACTACGTGTATACTCGCCGCCATGACGCGCGCTGACTGCTACCACCAAGTATGCAACGCTGTTGAATGGCTGCTGGATGGGTGTTTATCCTTCGTGTTTTACTGTCCCTGTTAATACATACTGATCAAACGAATATCGAAGTAACCTAATTTGGGAGCACTCTCTCGAATGGGCACGTAAAATTTCGATTTAAAAATTATTTTTGTTTCTAATGGGAAACAAACGGACGTTTTCTGTTGACTCTGGGCATCGCATGAAAGACACGACGAGCAATAATTGTTTGGTCTTGACTGTAGCTACACAATGCAAAACCGAAACTGCAAATATCTGCCGAAAGACGAGAGAAAATACGCCTGACGACTCTTAGAAGAAACACGAGGTATATGATACCATTACGATGAGTACCTGGCTAACTGCTCGCTAGTGAGCGGTCACCAAACTCTTTCCTGGGCGCTACATAGGATGTGAAGGAGTTATCAGTTGGCCTGCACGTTCGCCAGATTTGATCCAGCTGGACTTTATCTCCGGGGTAAACTCAAAGACGAAGTCTACACACAAGTTCGGACAACCTGAGATGATTCAAGGCATCGCATTGTTGCGGCATGTGCAAGGATATCGGAGGAATATCTTTAGTTTGTCCAAAGTTCTTGCACCAGTGACTGTAAAGTGTATTGTAGTGGACCATGCGGTAGACAGTGGGCGCTTGATGTCATAAATGGAATTTTGAGGAAGTGTATAACAGCACATTCTTTTGTGATTTCCTTTTTGTTGTTGTTACTGATGTAATTTTGCAATATAAGGCCCAATTCACACTGAGGTGGAGCGGCGGGGACGCCGCGAGTAGCGCACCGAAGCGACGCGTGGCGAATACTACGTCCAAGTGGCTTGCAGCTGTTTTCATTAATCTGAAGACATCCAGCGTGCCTAAAAAAATTGTTTTGCTTAGATGAAGCAAAGCTACATCCGTCTCTGTAGATAGTTTCCCAATTTGTGGCCCGTGTTTCTCTTTCATGCATGGCTTATGAAGTCATTTAATATTGCATTAAGAGTTATTTTCATTTTAAAACTAGAGATAGACAATCACAGATACAGCGAGAGATTCAGCTTCTTGTATACACTGTATACATAAATTTTCTTGTCTACAGCAACGGTTTCGTTGACGAAACATTCAATAACTATTTTCGTTCACATATTGTCGAACAAATGACCTGCGTTCGATCGAGCAATGATTGAGTAATGGTATTTTGCTATTCATGCATCTAAAGTGTTCTGTATTCTGAATGTTTTATGCTTACCTACTTGCTTATCTATTTTATGCTTACATATTTGCACTTCCTTGATGCAGGCAGTGTGTATGATGAAAATCGCTATTTCGCATATTTTCGTAACAGTTATTACACAATTGTTTATGTTATCTTTGAAAAATTAGCACCATCATTTTTACTTTCCTGGACGAACAACGTTGAATCTGTGCAGTTACAACGTTGTGCTGCTGAAACACTCTGGTTTTTCTGTGTTACGTATTGCAGAAATAGAAACTTTATATTGAGAGAGTACAACAACACAAAACAAAACTCGTAATATTTACTATAATATAAATTTGCACAAGCGGGAGCAGATAGAGAAAAATTTAACACTATTCCTGTTACAATTACACTAAAAATGTACAGTCAGCATTACATTTCCTGTCCTCAATCAATCAGTTTCGCCAGACAGATGTGCGAATCCACTGCTCACTTGGTATTTGCTCATGGAAACTCCGTTTTTTAGTTTGGATATACTGTTGCATGCTAAGTTACGTACTTTTACTGGCAGAGTTTTATTACACAAGACAAGGAAAACTGTAATGTTACTTGCGGCAGACTTATTTTCCAAGCACCTGCAATGCTTTGACAAATCCACAGTTGCTGGATGTTAAGACTTCTCCTACCCTTTAGTGTAGCTGGGTTGTCAGATGACGCATGAAGGCAGACGTACTCACAAGGGGAGGCCGCCAATTGTGAAATTCAGATTCGATTCATACTGCGCATAATAAAAGCTCATGGCCAGAGGTGTAATGTGGCAAAGCACCAAGATGCACTTCTCAGCCGTTGTCGAGAAAATCGACAGTTAAAAGAAACCGTTGCGGTGAAATACTCTCTACGATTAATAATTTTCTACAGCCTCGTGGCGCAGCGGTAAGCGCTCGGGTTCGTAATCCGAAGGTCGCCGGTTCGAATCTCGCGCCTTGCAATTTTCTTTATTATTAGTTTTTTGTAATTAATATATATATATATATATATATATATATATATATAAACTATTAATGAATTGCTTATGCATGTTGGTGAATGCGGATCGCTCTCCAATTGCACCGCCTCCATTTTTCCGTTTTTTTAACAGGGTGTACCAAAGCTCTCCCGTCCGCACTGATTTTCGACGATGTTATAAGTTGCGCTAGGGACCGCATCTACCTTCTTTCGAAGTTAGCAGGCAACTACGCTGTTATGCGGCGGCTCGTTTCGGCCCATTCAACGTCTGTCCTTCAAGTGTAACGAGCGAGTAACGGAGTTTATATTTCATACCTGCCGCAGCAAATTTGTGTTCGTGGGGTCTCTATTCTAATTCGAACGTTTGACTTACGCTATATGCATTCGTTTCGCAATACCGTTTCTACGTCTTCCGTTAACTGTACGTGGTTAACATTATGAAGACAATTAATAACATTTGTGAAATACAACTTTGTTTGCGGAAAACATAATGATGTTCGAAGTCGCCAGTTTTTCCACGACAAACGACTTTCAACAACTTATTATATGCATAATTGTTGCAACTGATTGCCGGGAATTATATATATATATATATATATATATATATATATATATATATATATATATATATATATATATAAATTACAAAAAACAAATACTAAAAAAAGGGTTGCATGGCCGCGAGATTCGACCCGGCGACCTTCGGATTACGTACCCGAGCGCTAACCGCTGCGTCACGACGCTGTAGAAAATTATTAATCGTAGAGAGTATTCACCGCAACGGTTTCTTTTAACTGGCGATTTTCTCGACAACGGCTGAGAAGTGCATCTTGGTGCTTTGCCACATTACACCTCTGGCCATGAGATTTTATTATGCGCAGTATGAATCGAATCTGAATTTCACAATTGGCGGCCTCCCCTTGTCAGTTATTTTGAACGAGCCTCTGTGTAAACTGTGGTCTGGAGCGCTAAGATCCCTGAAATTCTCCGGAAATGTAGCACAGAAGGAATCCCTTGTCTTTGGCGTTGGCAATGACTGTAATTCAGGTATCGTGGTGAAAGGATATTTTGATCCTCTCTATAAGAGCAAAAATATCCATCAAATGCTGGGAACCAATGCCCTGTAATGAGGAATTTCTGGTCAACAGCAGTGAAGTATTTACGGATGATCAGATTTTGGAAAACTGTCGTAATATTTTGAACATATTTCACAAAATCATAAATATTTAGGTTAAAATGGCTCTGAGCACTATGGGACTTAACATCTGAGGCCATCAGTCCCCTGGACTGAGAACTACTTAAACCTAACTAACCGAAGGACAACACACACATCCGTGTCCGAGGCAGGATTCGAACCTGCGACCGTAGCAGCAGCGCGGTTCCAGACTGAAACGCCTAGAACCGCTCTGCCACAACGGCCGGCAAATATTTTGGCTTACCTTCAAATAAAAATCATATATAAACTACGAATTATGATCAAAAGCTTCCAGTTTCGTTGCTTTTCTCTGAATGCTGTCCTTTACTTTAATTAAAGCAATATAGAAACATTTTTGAGACAGTGTAAAACTGCTAGAAACGTTCAGGATACATGTTTAGTTCGCCGATTACGTTGAATGTGCCATATTTCTTCCGTTTTTTCAACCATAACGTATGTACCAATATCTTCTCCGCTGTTTAATATTTACGAGTTAAAAATGATCCAGTGCATCAATGTCTTCGTCTGATAGAGGACATATACTGATCCATTCGTGGCATTGTTCACACCCTTGACTTGCCGCCAGGCGCCCGCACACACCATTTCTGTGTGAATTGGGACCAAGTGAGCACCTTGATATTAAACTCATGACGTGAATTTATTATTTAACGATCCTTATACCTCGACTAGCGACCTGTACTTGGCGTCTAACGGGTAGCATTAAGTACCTACGGCCGGACAGTTTGTCTGGCGTAGACTATTTTATTTGTAGACTACTGGGCAGAGTTACGAAAAAAATTCGGATCACGACATTAAGTAACTGAATATGGTTCAAATGGCTCTGAGCACTATGGGACTTGACATCTATGGTCATCAGTCCCCTAGAACCCAGAACTACTTAAACCTAACTAACCTAAGGACAGCACACAACACCCAGCCATCACGAGGCAGAGAAAATCCCTGACCCCGCCGGAAATCGAACCCGGGAACCCGGGCGTGGGAAGCGAGAACGCTACCGCACGACCACGAGATGCGGGCTAACTGAATATCATCATTTTCATATAACTTAAGCAATGTAAGCGTCGTTAGCGAGGAAAGTTGTCTGGAGGCATGAATGTTAAGTGTTCCATATTGAATTGGCGTTGCGAGTGGCATCTCATAGCAATGATGGGAGCTCATCGTCGTCTAAGTAATATGTTTACACCTATAATATATTTACAAATATTGTATGAGAATCGTGGTTGAGTGCGCACGTGTGTGTATGTGTGTGTGTGTGTGAGAGAGAGGAAGAGAGAGAGAGAGAGATTCAGTATGTATCGGAGGATGGCTGAGACGGCACAAACAACAGCAAAAATAAGAAAAACCGTGCATGATCTACACTTTAGATAGTGTTACAGCAGTCCTCTTGTGAAGTTAAGTACGCCCTGTGATGTATTGTTGAGACTCATTACCGCAGTTCTTTGTCGTGATTTCTTTATAGCGGACCTTGCCACGCAAAGAATCGTGTCCAGATCTAGGTTTGAGTAAAGGAAAGCAGAAAGCTGAAAGTTGAAGCATCTGCAGCGCTGCTGAAAGAACATTCTGTATGTAAACAAAGGTAAATTGGGAATTTTTCCAAAACGTTTTACTTGTAGCATAAAAAATGAACCACCACATGTTTTGGATTTATCGCTATGCAGACGTTCTCAAACAATTCAATCACAGCTTCACGACGAGGAGGTTATCATTTCGTTTTCAATAATATTTATTACGATACTTCAAAGTTGAGTAACTCACTGCCCGTTGATCGAGAAATTTGCAGTGAATTAAAGAGTGCGAATTGTGACTGCAAATCTGAGGGAAGCAGAAATTGGCAGTTTAAATTGTCGTCATATTTCGAAATGCATCCCTCAGCTGTCTGTAGAAGTATTTCGAAATATTTGGTACTCAACCGCAAGAAATTTTCTGAACCCCATTAAAAAAATTTTGCACATGTCTTCATGATCTTTAAAAGGATTAAATCTCTTTCTCGCCACTGGAGACTCGTTTGCCCATCTTCTGTACAAATTGAAAGTTTCCAGACGATTAATATCTGAGTATGTTAAGGCGCGTGCACACTGCACTACTAGATGCAGTTTGTAGTGGCGGGGGGACTCCCCCACCGTAGGGAGGGGGGGCCCTCCGGCATCGTTTTCACAGCGACTGTTGACATCCATTACATATACAAACCTTCCTCATAAATCAGTCTACCTATTAATAAACATCGTATCAAAATCTCTGCTGTAGTTCCTGAGATTTGGCCAAATATATAAAATGAAGCGAACAGGGGACTTCAATTTATTTGTCTAGCGAAGATTTGTAAGGGCTCATATATCGCAGGCTGGCCGAGTGGATAAGTCGAAGATGGAAAAAAAAGAGAAAAAAGTTTGATGTAGATTTTCAGTCCGTGACGGCACTCCTGTTGTGAAGCTCAGTAAGCGCAGTTTCATGTTGGGGCTCAGTGCCGCAATTTTTTGTCGCGGACTCTTTGTGGCAGACTTTTTCGCTCCACTACACAAAGAATCGTGTTTGCATCTGTGTATGCCTCAAAGAAAGCAGAAAGCTTAAAGGTGAGTCATCTGCTGCGTTACTGCAAAACTTTCTTTATATAAACGAAGCAAAGCTGCATCCTGGCCGGGGTAAGGGGAGGTACAATGTAATGTGGAATCCGAGCCATGTTCCGTGGCTAACATAAGGACTAAGGACATCACACACATCCACGCCGTAGGAAGGATTCGAACCTGCGACCGTAGCGGTCGCGCGGTTCAGACTGTAGCGCCTAGAACCGCTCGGCCACATCGGCCGGCTCTGACAATTCTCCACATCTTTGAGAGTTGAATACTAGGTTAAAAGGGAGAATGAAAAAAATGGTCCAGTAGGGATTCGAATCCACAACTTTTCAATTTCCAGCCACACACTCTACCACTAGACCACCATGCCGCATACAAATTGTTTTTGTATGTCCATCCATCTGATTGAAGGATTGGGGGATTTCAGCCATTCACATACGTAATAAAATGGAAAGAACACATGCAGCCATCCTTTCGATGTTATTTATTATATAGCTAGCAGTTTCGGTGGTTCAGTACCTTATCTTCAGTCCTTAATTGACGCTGAGGGGATTAACTCCAATCGTATACATGATTCCATCAGTGGCCAACATCTATGAACTGGTTTCCATAGACTGTAGCAATGATGATGTGTCTCCAAAAATCAATTACCAGCGAGTTGGAGACACAACATCGTTGTTATAGTCCACAGAAACCAGTTTGTAGATGTTCAAAGAGATTTCATGATAGCTGCCAGTCGTCGTCAATTTCACTCCACGGAATTTCGACTGGACACCCACCAGTCATCTTCAGGTGAGCCATAGAAGACTGACGAAGACGTTCTCTACTCCGCTCTATATAGTGTGCTGAGAGTATTGCCGCACATGCGTCAGAGTCACGGTGACAGATGGACCACACCACGTGGCGGCAGAGTCCTCATTGGTGGAACTGAGAAGATGCTGTCTTTGGCGCTGCTGCTCGCTGCAGCCATCGGAGTACTCTGGTGTCTTCGTCTGGAGCAAGTCTCGGAAACGACGGGATTCCACGCGTTATCCACCTGGTAGACGCTATCGCGGTTCATTAGATTTTCCACAACGCGTATTTTAATGGATTCTTTTATAATGGAGTCCCAGAATATTAATGTTGGGCACATCAATATCTTTTTGCGACTCCATTATAAAACAATCTGTTGAAATATGCATCGCAGAAAATCTAATGAACCGTGACAGGGGCTTCCAGCTGTATAATGCGTGCAATCCCATCATCTCCAAGATTTACTCCAGAGAAAGACGCCAGACTACTCCAATGGCGACGTTGAATACAGCTGATCCTCACAGGCTCCATCAGCGAGGGCACTGCTGCTGGGCAATGCGGTCCTTTGTCACCATGATTCTGATGCTTGCACGGCAATACTCTCAGCGCACTACATAGAGCGGAGTAGAGAAGGTCTTTGTCAGTCTTTTATGGCCCACCTGAAGTTGACTGGCATGTGTCCAGTCAGAATATCTGGGAGTGAAGTTGACAACGACCGGCTGCAATGCCGAAATGTCTTTGAACATTTAAATTGCTGGGAAAATTTTAAATTTCACGTCAGTTCACAGATGTTGACTATTGATGGAATCATAAAGGGCTATTACAAATGATTGAAGCGATTTCATAAATTCACTGTAGCTCCATTCATTGACATATGGTCACGACACACTACAGATACGTAGAAAAACTCATAAAGTTTTGTTCGGCTGAAGCCGCACTTCAAGTTTCTGCCGCCAGAGCGCTCGAGAGCGCAGTGAGACAAAATGGCGACAGGAGACGAGAAAGCGTATGTCGTGCTTGAAATGCACTCACATCAGTCAGTCATAACAGTGCAACGACACTTCAGGATGAAGTTCAACAAAGATCCACCAACTGCTAACTCCATTCGGCGATGGTATGCGCAGTTTAAAGCTTCTGGATGCCTCTGTAAGGGGAAATCAACGGGTCGGCCTGCAGTGAGCGAAGAAACGGTTGAACGCGTGCGGGCAAGTTTCACGCGTAGCCCGCGGAAGTTGACGAATAAAGCAAGCAGGGAGCTAAACGTACCACAGCCGACGGTTTGGAAAATCTTACAGAAAAGGCTAAAGCAGAAGCCTTACCGTTTCGAACTCATTGATGGGGACATGCTGCGCCAAGTGTGGGAGGAACTTGATTATCGGCTTGATGTCTGCCGAATCACTAAAGGGGCACACATCGAACATTTGTGAATGCCTAAAAGAACTTTTTGAGTTTTTGTATGTGTGTGCAAAGCCTTGTGAAAATATCTCAAATAATAAAGTTATTGTAGAGCTGTGAAATCGCTTCAATCATTTGTAATAACCCTGTATATGACTGGACTTAACCTCCTCGGCATCAGTTAAGGCCTGAATATAGTGTATTGAATCACCGAAACTGGTGGCTATATAATAAATAACATCGAAAAGATGGCTGCAGGCGTTCCATTTTACTATGTATACAAATTGGGTTATGCTTGCTGCTCTCTCAAGAAACTGCTGTTCTCTCAAGTTACGGTGTCTGTTCGCTAGATGGCATTGGCTTTGGCACCTTTTTACAGAGGTGACAAAATTTAATTCGTCTTAATTCACAAAGGTTCTACGAAATATTTATAAACTGTGCACTAAAACCTTCCTTGTGAATCAATGTATTTATTAGTCAAAACCAGATCAAAATACCTATGGAAATTCCTGGTATTAACCTGCATATAGTGACGGTAGCAAGCAGGTGACTTCATTTTATGTGTGTAGAGATGCCCAGTTTTACAAATCCATTCCATTTTTAACATGTATGTTTCTTTCAAAGACCTGGCAGAAACAAGACCAGAGTTGTTACCATAGCTGATTGGTGAATCATCCTTAGAAGCCACATCACTTGAATTCTGGTTGGTGTGTCAGTCCAACTACATGCACCTATCGAATGGTGATTAGTATAAGTTTCAAATTAAACTTTGCTCCATTTGTCTGCTTTGCAAGTAGACTCCCTTTCTCTTAGCTGTGTCCATCTGGAGCTTCTCATTAGCGTGATGCAACAGTTCCTTACAACAATATAAAATTCCACATTAGACAGCAATCAGTTTTGGGTTCAAAACATAAATCCTAAGTTATCGACATTCTAATTTCTCTGAAACTACTAACTGGATACTGAAGAGTAAAATGCCAATGAATTTGTCTTTTTCAGAACCACGGTACTAGTAACAGTAATTTCTATACTTCCATTTGAAAATCAGTACCTCTGTTAGGTATGAAACGATACTATATATCATTTAGTGGAGACATTATCATGGTTCATTTAAGGGAAAACAGAGGACTCAAAGGAATGAAGTATCCTAGCACAGCTCGGTGCTACCCTAAATCTCCTAGTAGGGCCATGGTACAGTTGGATCTATCTGTGGCCACATGACTCTATGGAAGCAAGCATGTCCATGGAGCCATCAACCTCTGGTGCTGCTCACCTACTGCCTGTCAGCCTAGCAGGCATGTGAGGTCTTCTGACTGTTGTCTATAGGTATGGCCCCAGTGGCTTTGCCATATAGGCCACTCACATGATGCGCTGACGTGAGAGGAGAGGGGTTGGTGATAGAGATAGAAAATTGCCTATACATAGCATAAGCTACTTTAACAAAGGCAGATTGTTGTAGCCTATTGGCTGGGAAAGAGCATCTCAGAAACAGCAAAACTAATCAGATGCTTGCATGTTACTATAATGAACATCTATGGAAAGTGTTTGAAGGAAACAGTCATTTTGGAGCACACCATTCAGTACACATGAGATGCTGCAATTACATGTTCTTATGTTGATCCAGTGACATTGTCAGTTACAATTGTAGTGAGCAAGGGATCACTGAGATTGGACCACGAATCAATGGAAACGAGTTGACTGGTCAGATGATTCACATATCTTGTTACAACAAGTAGACGTTTATGTCTGGATATGATGTCATTCAGACGGACAGCTGCTCAAAACATGCCCCGTACCACGGACACTGACTGGCAGGGCAGTATTATAGTATGAGCATTCATCTGGGCTTCCTTGGTATCTATGGTAGTAATCAAAGGTGCCATGTCAGCTGTGGACTTCAAGGATATCATTGCAGATGATGCACATTGCTTCATGATGTCTTTCCCAACAGTGATGGCATCTCCCAGCAGGATAACTACCCATGTCATAAGGCCAGATTCATTCTATAGTGGTTTGAAGAGCATGTTGATATCTTGTCCACCAAATTCACCTATATCTGAATCTATGGGAACTACTTTGAGACACTATTGGGTGTCAGCTTCACACCCACAAACTGCTGGCATATAATTCACAGGAACTACATAACCTGATATCTGGTATCACATACCTGTGGAAACCTATTGGACCAACATGCTATTAAGCAGTTCTGGCTCATCATTTTGTGTGTGTGTGTGTGTGTGTGTGTGTGTGTGTGTGTGTGTGTGTGTGTGTGTGTGTGTGTGTTGATTTGTTGAATAGGGCTGATCTATTTATTGGTTGTGAACAACACTCATTAATGGGAATCATAACTATTTAAACATCAACTGACTAGTTCTACAAACAACACATTGAGGGTGGGAGTTCCACTTCAATGTGATGGCTAAGTTATAATGGGCAGACTCTGGTTTTGTGATCTGAAGAGCAGCAGCAGCAAGTGTGCCATGTCACACTGATGCAACTTTCCCAATTTAAAACGCATAGTAAATTGCAGACTGCAGATCATCATAACCTAAGTGAATTGTGTGATCTGTATATGTAGTTCTGGCATCACACGATGAGATGTTTGTTATGTCATGTTTGATTACCTTACAGAGTCAGCTAAGAAATTCTTGTTGATATGCGTACTATAATCTGGAACAAAGAACACTTTTATGAATTGTAGGGGGATACTGATAGCACTCCCTATTAAGATTTTACACCAATTGAGCAGGTTGGCTAGGAAACAGGGTTCCTACAGTGGAAAGCTGCTGAACATTCACTCAAGATCTTAGACTTATTAATGCAAACTTTATTACAGTAGAAGCTTTCATTCCTTGGTACTCAAAAGATACAGTGATAAAACTTCAACACTGCTAATCAGTAAAAATATTATTCTCTGAAAACCAGAACACAAAGGCCCAAGTCCCAGCAGGTGTAACATTAATGTAAAACAGAATGATAGAATCAAACAGAAGCTTTTAATCTACAGACATGTTTCAAAAGAAGACAATTTTGTTTGAGGCATTGTACATCAAACAATATAAGACATTGCAACACTGAAACAAATCTTGACAGGTCCTTGCCCAAACAATATAAGACATTGCAACACTGAAACAAATCTTGACAGGTCCTTGCCTGAAATATGAAGTTATTTAAGAAAATTCTAAAATATTCACCAGAAAAAGAAGTAATTAAAGAAAATTCTAAAATATTCACCAGGAAATTTTTTTACCATTAACAGATACTTCTAGGTGACTGCATAAGGCCAGTTTAACCACCTTTTAGTACCACATTACAAGAGATAAAATCAAATAACTTCCAATCTAAGAACAATACGCTGTTAACGATAAATGACTTTGATCCTTGGCAATTGGTTGCAATAACACAAAGTAAGAGCAAAGCAGTAAAATACCCTTGTCTGCTTAAGCCTGCAAAATGTGTGTACCACTATACCAAGATATCCAGCTCAGTTAAACATTACAGGATTAGAGCCGGAATATGCACCATGCCGTTGGCTGGTCAAAAGTGGAAAAACTGGCTGCAGGCCACTTGTAATTACCCAACACTCCTGCAGTAGCATAGGAAATTAGTGCACAGAGTATTATTAGCCTTCTGCAACAAACAGAGAAGTGAAACTAGTTAATCTAAATAATGTACACTTCCATACGTGAGCCTAATCAGCAGTTGCAGTGTACACAACTGACAAAACATAGCAAGCCAAAAATGGTTCTTTCAGAAATGTCATGCAAGGTGGCAAGATATGTCAACTCTCCCAAAATAGTTTCTTCCATAATTTCAACCTTTAACAAAGGAATATGCAAGCAGCCACTTGTACAGAGTGTGAGGTGAGATTAGCGCTAGCAACTAAAGCTTTAAATGCCCACAAGGACATAAATTCAAAACCAGTGACTGCAGCTACAGCACTGTATAACATGTATAATGAGCTGTGATGCCACACAGTCTCCCAAAGTTCAAAGTTGCTGCTGAATGCCTCACACCTCACAAGATGTCTGAACATTGCATCTCATCTAAACAAGGCATCTAACCCAGCCTGCAGTGCTTGCTCACTCCGTCATCTTCACCGGTCACTTGTGACTGCCACACACAGAGGTGCTTCCAGCACCAGGGTCTTCCGCACCACATTATGGCCCACTTGCCAACTGTCAGCTCTGTCCAGCCAATGCTGTATGTCCAGCACAGTGCTTAAAAATTTTTTCCTCACACAGATCATATTCCCTCCACCAACCCACCAGTGATGTCACTGCAGTTGTTTGCATCTGCGACAAAATCGATTGGGTCGTATCAGATATGATCCCATAGACTCTACTTTCAAGTGACACCTTCTGCAGTCTATTGTTCTCAAGAAAGATTACAGGATATTTGGAAGCCCAATATTCTCAAAATTGTGTAAGTCTCCTTACCACAAACATTCATTATCTGTGACTGAGAACCAGACGAGCATAGGACAGCATTTTCCCCCTATCCCAGGTATCAGAGCATGTGGTAATTCTAGAAAATGGACTGCTATGTATAGTATATCCAAGGAAGTCTACACCTGTTGTAGGAAAGTGTTAAGTCCCTCTAAGTTTTGCTATCTATTCCTCCTCATCTCTCCCTCTGGGGATGTCAATATCATATTATCTTATTTATTTGAACACATCTCCATATATTGTCCCTGACTGTAGTTCCTATACCTTGATGAAATATGTAACTTTTTCTTAATATTGTCACCTCAGCTGTTGTTCAGCACAGAATTAATATAGACCTTTCACTTATGCAACTACAGTATGCCGCATTCTCTTTATGAAGAGACTATCACTAAATCTTGATGTTGGCATCCTAATAAAAGTATGGTATAATCTTCATAAAGCATTCCTAGAACAGCTAGTAGTTTTTGTTATGGAAGCACAAATTCAGTTTATTTTTGGTTTTTTCAAGGTGAGGATTGAGTATTTCTCTGCTAATGATTTTAATAGGAACAATTATTTTAGTAAATGAGAAATATGTAATTTATTTTGTACTTTGTATGATTTTAGCCCATTATTTTTGTTTTGGCTCTATAACAACACTTCCACTTAATCTGGTGACAATTTCAACTTATGAACAAGGCTCCCTAGCAAGTGGTTTATTTAATACAACAGCAGGCATTTCCTTTAACTGCAAGGACTCACAATGGCAATCTCACTTCTTCTCACACAATTGCTAATAAAACATCATTCAGTACAAACACATTTCAATCTAGAACACAACAAAATGTTTTGTGACTGTCTAATAGAACTCTAGGTGTGATGAAAAATGATTACAGGGCTCTGATGCAAATCAACAATTCTCATGACAGCCATCTCAAATACATTGCATCTTTGGCTGTGCGGTTTACAGCTGCATATTCAGCTTTGGTAGTTGGAATAGGAACATCATCCAGTTCCACCCCCTCCCAGCAGAAAAGCACTTCCATATTGTGGCAACCTAAATGTTAAATCACCTACAAAATTCAAGTCAAGAAAGCAAGTTACATGCAAAACTTTAAAATCCCCTTTGTTAATCATAATGCTATAGTTTTTAGTAACCTTAACAGAAAAAAGGACTGTTTTCCTGCCCCATCCCCTCCAAAATGCACACTAGTAAACTTATAATTACATTGGCATAAAATATTGGCTGCGTAAGATATGTCAAGTTTTGTTTTAGTATTGATATACAGCAAACACCCCACAAGTTCCTGATATGGCATTTGTACCTCATCTGCCTGTACATCCCAAAGCTTTAATCCAGTCTCTATTGGTGTTCCTTCAGGAGCGCAGATTAACGCATTAAAGGAGTCTTTCCTTCTCATCCTGTTCGATAAGTCTCCCCTGGCCTGGAGTTCTAGGTGACTTTTCCAAACTCACCCCCTTTTCCTAAACCTCTCTAGTACTTTTCATGCACCTCTCTTCCTTCAGTTGGTCAGGTGGTAAGAGCAGTAGCGGTTGTCTTGCTGTCTGCGATAGGTCGTGCAAGGATAGGTTTTGTTAGTAGTGGGTATCATGCATGTCGATACCTTGACGTTGTGCGGTTGTGCTGCTCGGCGGCTGGCGTTGGGTGCTGGTGCAGAGTCCTTGTACAGGGTCAGCAACCTGCAACAGTTAGGTTTATTATCGATCTTGTGTCCAATAGGTCATATAACGGAAGCACAGTGTGAGGGAATGTTGGCAGATTGTTTGTGCATCTGTGGGCGAGCTCGTCGGTGTCCCTGCTGTGGCCTGTTGGTCGGCTCTAATAGCAGCTGGTAGTTACCAGTCAGTGTTGCTAATATGCAGGGGCTTGCTGACGTTTGTCACTTGTTTGCGTATGTTAGTTTACCATAGGTGGCCTCCCAGTTTTATATAACTATATATATATATATATATATATATATATATATATATATATATATATATATATACACTCCTGGAAATTGAAATAAGAACACTGTGAATTCATTGTCCCAGGAAGGGGAAACTTTATTGACACATTCCTGGGGTCAGATACATCACATGATCACACTGACAGAACCACAGGCACATAGACACAGGAGACAGAGCATGCACAATGTCGGCACTAGTACAGTGTATATCCACCTTTCGCAGCAATGCAGGCTGCTATTCTCCCATGGAGACGATCGTAGAGATGCCGGATATAGTCCTGTGGAATGGCTTGCCATGCCATTTCCACCTGGCGCCTCAGTTGGACCAGCGTTCGTGCTGGACGTGCAGACCGCGTGAGACGACGCTTCATCCAGTCCCAAACATGCTCAATGGGGGACAGATCCGGAGATCTTGCTGGCCAGGATAGTTGACTTACACCTTCTAGAGCACGTTGGGTGGCACGGGATACATGCGGACGTGCATTGTCCTGTTGGAACAGCAAGTTCCCTTGCCGGTCTAGGAATTGTAGAACGATGGGTTCGATGATGGTTTGGAGGTACTGTGCACTATTCAGTGTCCCCTCGACGATCACCAGTGGTGTACGGCCAGTGTAGGAGATCGCTCCCCACACCATGATGCCGGGTGTTGGCCCTGTGTGCCTCAGTCGTATGCAGTCCTGATTGTGGCGCTCACCTGCACAGCGCCAAACACGCATACGACCATCATTGGCACCAAGGCAGAAGCGACTCTCATCGCTGAAGACGACACGTCTCCATTCGTCCCTCCATTCACGTCTGTCGCGACACCACTGGAGGCGGGCTGCACGATGTTGGGGCGTGAGCGGAAGACGGCCTAACGGTGTGCGGGACCGTAGCCCAGCTTCATGGAGACGGTTGCGAATGGTCCTCGCCGATACCCCAGGAGCAACAGTGTCCCTAATTTGCTGGGAAGTAGCGGTGCGGTCCCCTACGGCACTGCGTAGGATCCTACGGTGTTGGCGTGCATCCGTGCGTCGCTGCGGTCCGGTCCCAGGTCGACGGGCATATGCACCTTCCGCCGACCACTGGCGACAACATCGATGTACTGTGGAGACCTCACGCCCCACGTGTTGAGAAATTCGGCGGTACGTCCACCCAGCCTTCCGCATGCCCACTATACGCCCTCGCTCAAAGTCCGTCAACTGCACATACGGTTCACGTCCACGCTGTCGCGGCATGCTACCAGTGTTAAAGACTGCGATGGAGCTCCGTATGCCACGGCAAACTGGCTGACACTGACGGCGGCGGTGCACAAATGCTGTGCAGCTAGTGCCATTCGACGGCCAACACCGCGGTTCCTGGTGTGTCCGCTGTGCCGTGCGTGTGATCATTGCTTGTACAGCCCTCTCGCAGTGTCCGGAGCAAGTATGGTGGGTCTGACACACCGGTGTCAATGTGTTCTTTTTTCCATTTCCAGGAGTGTGTGTATATATATATATATATATATATATATATGTGTGTGTGTGTGTGTGTGTGTGTGTGTGTGTGTGTGTGTGTGTGTGTGTGTGTGTGTGTGTGTGCCTAGATAGGACTTTAACTTCAAAATGCTCAGATAAACCATGGTACAACTTCTCTATCCTTACACCATTATTACAAAAGGCATCAAAATCAACAACATACAAAGCAACAATTGCAAGGCTTTTAACTGGCCTGTATTCTCAACAATAATCTATGTCTAAAAACTGCATTCGGTTGGAGCAGCTGCTGGTGGTAGCAGTCATGCATGCTTGAGGTGTGTTTGCTTGTGTGAATGTGTATGTAGTTTGTTTGCTGAAGAAAGCTTTGTCCTAAAGATATAATGTGTACCGTCTTCTCATCTTTATGGTGAGTGGCACTCTATCCTTTTCATAATATTGTTGATATGTCTAAAAGTACACTTTTTGCCTTTTCATTCCACTGTCTAGCTGACTATTAGAAACCATAAATGGTTCAACTGGTGAAAAGATGCCATTGTTATCTACATCAAAATTTTGACCAAATCCCTTAGCAACAAGTCCAGCAAAATAGTGTGCTGCATTATTTCCATTCCTTTTCAACCTGAGCACCCACTTGTTACACATGATACTTTTAATCTTTGGTGGGCCCATATCCCCAAGCATCAATGTGTACATGGGCTGACATTTTGACTGGCTGGTTACTTATGGAGCATCAGGATCCACTGACAGCACCTCATTCTCCTCTATGTTTGTCACAAATAGAGCACCAATGATGTTTTCCAGGTTTTGATCAGTGTCTGCACTATAACTCCCAGCACTTGCTGACTTCCATTACTTCCTCTGTCTCACCCTGTTTGGCATGCTGTACTTTCAGTAATTTTCACTTATAGTTGATGCCCTGGTACTGTCATTTCTGCAAACATTCATCACAGAAACAACACTCCTACTTTTCATAATTTTCTTGGGTTTCTGTAGATCAATTGGTCTGTGAGCTTTAGTCAGTTCACCATAACCTACAAATACAAGTTCCTTATCCTTGGCATTCCACTGTGTTGTATTTTAACTTGGTATTTAGAGAAGGGCTTGAGAACCAAACACTTTTAAATGGTTCAGAAGAGATACTTTACCTTCCAAGAACTCCTGTGGACTGCATCATTAAGTTTTATACGAGGAACACAGTTCTTTATGCACACAGCCATACTGCTTGCCTCTGCCTAGTATCACTTAGGAAACCAAAATCAAACAACATTCACTGTGCTATCTCACAAACTGATCTGTTAGTTCTTTCCACAACACCATTTTGTTCTGGGCTATGAGGAACACTGATCTGATGCTCTAACCTGTAGAATCAATCATAGAGTCCACAAATTCAGTGCCATTGTCTGATCTAATAGCTGTGATGTTCCTGCCAAACTTTCAAACAAACAGAAAAAATTAAATGTAATTTAATTGGATAGGAAGCAGCAGCAGAAAACACACATAAAAGAAGGTTATAATTATGCAAGCTTTTGAAGTCAGTGGCTCCTTATTCCGGCAGAAGAGATGAAGGGAAAGGAAGAGGGGTGAAGGAAAAAGACTGGAGAGATTTAGGAAAAGGGGTAGAGTTCAGAAAAGTCACCCAGAACTGCAGGTCAGGGGAAACTTACCTGACAGGATGAGTCTTTCCTTCTCATCCCATCCAGTAAGTCTCCCCTGATCCACAGTTCTGGGTGACTTTTTCAAAATATACCCCTTGTCCTAAACCTCTCCTGTCCTGTTGCTTCACCCCCTTCCTTCCCCTTCAACCCCTCTGCCAGAAGAAGGAGCCACTGGCTCTGAAAACTTGCATAAGTATAACCTTCTGTTTTGTGTATGTTCTCTTGCTGCTGCTTCATGAGTAGATTTTTTTGATCTATCCAGTTACATCATAATGTCAAAAATTGATTATTTTCATTGTTAGATAAATTAAATGTTGTTTTTACCCTTGAGAAAATAACAGAATGTGAAATAATCACCCACTAGTACATGCGCACTCAACCATATCATATGATATCTGCTCAATGGGACCATATAAATCCATACACACCAAGTCAAGCGCCTCAGATGCACATCATCCTCCACACTTAGGAAGCGAAAAATTTGACGTCTTACCTAGCACACACTATTTACACTTGACAGCTTTAGAATCACAGCACTGTAACTTTATGTCTCTTATCTTTAAACATGACTAAAATCCAGTGTCCACTTCTACATGAGTAAGTCTACAATACCATAAGTCTTCCTAGTAACTAATTTTACTAACAGCTAGAGCATGCTCAGTTGACACAGGCCCAACATTTCCATCTTTGTCAAAAACAATGTTTATGCCTCTTTTAACCAAAGCAGAAACTGACAACAAATTAATGGCTAAGGCAGGGACAAGAATAACATTTTTGATTGAAGATATACCTGGAGAATTGACAGTACAATTCCTAACCATTCATTTACTAATTCAACATTATCAGCACACTTCACAATTTTTTGTTTGCAATTTTCTGGTACCAAATCTCGAAGCCATCCCTGTTTTGAATTTATGAGTGATGATGTTCTGGAATAAATGATCCAGTCATTCTAGTTGAATTCCACACACCAATTGCATGAAACAATGACTTGTCTGCTCCCCTGGAATCCTTCTTTGATGACTCTTGTCTTTGGTGATAAATGGACGTGAAGTGACATTCTTCCAGCAATTGAAATATTTTATTTTCTTCTTTTCTTTGGAAAAACCCTTGTGTGATTTCTTACAATGCTTTGTGAATAAAGCACTATCACCACCATCTTTGTCCAACTTGAGGTATTCTTCCACATATCCACTTAGCAACTTTACTTTGATGTTTTCATATGTGAGAGTTTCATCCACAGTACTGGCCTCTATAACCTCCTAGTAAGAGAGATAAACTTTTAGTAAATCTCTCAGCAGAATGAGTGCAATTTGTGCATCATCATTTGTTTTTGCCCAGGCTCTGCAGTTTGTTGGCTACATCAAGAATGTGAGTGACATAATTTTGATCATTTGCTGCAAATTTGGATAACGTGCCATTCAGCAGAGTGCAGTGACACAATTACTCAAAAACTATCAGTGAAAAAGTGAACTGTAAAATATCTTTCTTTTTAGGTTATCTGCCATCCCACTTTTTTGACTGCCATGTTTAGTTTGAGTGAGGTCTGTTGTAGAGTTTCATGTATTTCTCAATGTGTTTTAATAAAGTGAGTACCTTCAGTATCAACATGTACTTAGTGTACTTACTGTGGATTGATTTGTCCCTCAAGTAGTGACCCTACAGAAAGCCCGGGACCATAAGAAACACATTAATTGTAGAAATACTATGATAACAACAACAGACACCATCTCATCAGAACAGTTAACATGAAATTTGGAGGAAGTCTCTGCAACCCATCTCCCTCCAGTGCTCCCACAAGATGGACAATTACCAGATAATTCATGAGATATGCAGCCCATGGACAAATTACCAATTAGCTGCATTGTGTCTTCCATGCTGGTAGCAAAATCATCATACCACCATACATGCCACAGCAGCTGGATCTGTGGTTCAAAATACTTTAACTCTCATTTACTGCATATGGTGTATGTGATGAGAATCTAATTTTTTTCCTGACCATCAGTACTCTAGACACTCAAACACTTTTGTTACTGCCAGATATTGCTCATAACGTTCCCTCTGTGTATTAGTATGCACACTTGAAAGGCCATGTACTCCACAGTGTTCACAAATCAAGTGACCTATACATCTAGTAAGTTTTAAAAAGAGATTATTGGTGATAAGCCTCCATTTAAATTCTGGTGTCACCTGAGAACACAAGACTCCTCTAAAGCAACAAAATGACCACATCTGTGCATCTACTCAAATTACAACAGTGACCAGGAGTAGGCACAACTGGATATCTTTGTACATGAAGACCTACATGTGAATTCTCATGTTATGTTGTGTGCTGACTCTGTCAAAGCTTCATTGCAAACACCTTATACAGGTCCTTAGCCTCTACTGGCATGGAAAAAACAGACTACGACAACATTCATTATTGGTTAATGGCAAGCCCACTACGCTGTCCTTGGGACGTGTCTTAATGGCCTAACTACTTCAAAAGAACAACACTCTGGGTTCTGTCATGTATCATCAGCTGTTGCCTACCTCACATCCTGCAGCCGTTGCTGAGACTAGACCGTCAACAGACAAATCTCTGTCATACACTCAACCAGCTTCATCTGTTTTAATACCAACCTGCACAGGAGCTGGTAGAGTTGCGAATATCAAATATCCCTTCGTTCCAGGAGTGCCACTCTACAGGGAGGAAGAGGGGGGGGGGGGGGGGGAAATGTGGTGACACAATTAGTCGAAAACTATTGCTAAAGAGTTCGCAGCTCGTGGTCTTGCGGTAGTGTTTTCTCTTCCTGCACAAGGGGACCCGGGTTTGATTCCTGGTGGAGTCAGGGATTTTCCATGCCTCAAGATGACTGGGTGTTGTTGTGTTGTCTTCATCATCATCATTCATCCCCATTATGGTCAGAGAAAGGCAATGGCAAATCACCTCTGCTACGACCATGTCTAGTCAGCGGTGGGGGTCTCCCGCATCGTTCACTATGCTCGTCGGAGTATGGGACCTCATCATCATCATCATCATCATCATTGCTAAAGATGTGAAGTGTAAATTATCTTTGTTATTATGTTCTCTGCCTTCCCACAGTGTTATAACCTTTAATCACCAATAATTGCGTGGATATTCAAACACACTCACTTAGAAACAATAGCTGGTTACATGATAACAACTCAGTATCTCTCATTTGACTGCCGTGCCGTGACATGCGGCCAGCGCCGTTCGTAGCTAGGTGGCGCTCCCGCACACAGCCGAGTTGCGGAGCGCCTCTATTGCCATTTGCGCATACTGTCGTGGCGGCACTGTTAAATTTCATGGCACTGTCACAACACTTTTCCCCCCTTGAAAAAGAAAGAAAAAAAAAACACTCACTTCCTTGGAGACATGGACAGTGCGGAGACATCCATGGCCTCTTGTGAGGCCCTGAGAAGATCCCGCGGAGAGACACGAGAGTATGATTGAAAATGTCCAGGATGGAAGCTCGTGCATGGAACATGCCTCCTGGACGAGATGATGGGTGAAAACTCCGGAGCAGGATCCATAGGTGTCGTGGACCTGGGGGTGTGCTCCAGTGAGATGGGTCCCGGAGAAGGCGGCGTCGCGACTGGGGCCGGTTCCGGCGTACTCGGAAGCAGTAGGGACGTCGGCTGCATCAACACACACGGTAGATCGGCAGCAGCGACAGGACTGGCTTCTCGGGCTGGTGGAGGCGAAGGAAGGGGCGGTGGCACCGGCGTGGCCACCACTCGTGGGCACATCTGGTCATAATGGTGAACAACCATGCCATCGTCTGTACGTATTTCACAAAGCCGGCGGCCGCGAAGAGCCTTGACCACCCCTGGAATCCATTTAGGGCGAAATCCATACCCTCGTGCCCACACGTCGGCGCCCACCGAGTATTTTCCCGCACTAGGGGACACAGCACAAGGCCTGACAGGGTGAAGCAGGTGCAGTAGAGTGTGCGGTTGGCGGCCATGCAAGAGTTCAGCAGGGCTGCGATCAACCAGAGGCGTGAAGCGATAAGAACTCAGAAATTGCAGCAGAGTGTCATCTGTGGAAAAATCACTAAGGAATTTTTTCATCTGGCTTTTGAAAGTGCGGACAAGGTGCTCAACCTCCCCATTCGACTGCGGATGGAAGGGCGGTGCTGTAACATGATGAATCCCTTGTCCAGTACAAAAATCACGGAAGGCCTGCGAAGACAACTGAGGGCCATTGTCCGTGACGATCGTGGATGGAAGACCTTCTAGCGCAAAGATTTTGGACAAAGCCAGCGTGGTCGCCGCAGTGGTGGGCGACGGACATCGAACAACAAACAGAAACTTTGAGAAGGCGTCAATCAACAGTAGCCAATAAGTACCAAGGAAGGGGCCGGCAAAGTCACCGTGCACCTGTTCCCATGGCTGCGCTGGATCAGGCCACGGAGAGGGCATTGTACAAGGTGCAGCCAGTTGTTGAGCACACTGACCACACGCAGCAACCATGTGGGCAATGTCCGAATCAATACCGGGCCAATAAACGTGCCTGTGAGCCAGGGACTTAGTCCGAGAAATCCCCCAATGGCCTTCATGCAACAGTGTGAGAACATCTTTGCAAAGAGAGGCTGGCACCACGACCCGTGGAGATGCGCCATCCATGGCCAGAAGAACAACACCATCACAAACAGACAGACAAAGGCGCAAGGCATGGTAGTTCCAAAGGGGATCCGATGCCTGGCCCTTGGTCCTGTCCGGCCAACCCCGCTGAACAAAACCGATCGCCTGACGCAGGACCGGGTCCCGCACAGTAGCCGACGCGACCTGCGAACCTGTAAGTGGAAAACCCTCGACCGCACGACGTTCTTCTTCATCAATGTGGAAACAGAGTAGTTCACCACGATCGAAAACCGGGTCGGGGCCCATCAGCAATCGCGACAATGCGTCAGCGTTGGCGTGCTGGGCCGTGGGGCGATAGTGAATCTCATAGTGAAAACGAGACAAGTATAAGGCCCAACATTGCAGGCGGTGAGCTGCCTTATCCGGAAGCGACGCCGATGGGCTGAACTGAGAGACCAGCGGCTTGTGGTCAGTGATGAGGTGAAACTTAGAACCATACAAAAAAACGCTGAACTTTTTTAGAGCATAAATGATAGCAAGTGCCTCCTTTTCGATTTGAGAGTAACGCCATTGCGCATTGTTAAGGGTCTTGGAAGCATAGGCGATGGGTCGTTTCGACCCATCCTCATACCGATGGGCGAGAACAGCCCCTAGGCCATACTGTGACACGTCAGTCGCCAGAACCAAGTGCTGACCCGGATGGAAAGTGGCAAGACAAGGCGCCGACTGCAAATGAGTCTTCAGGCGGACAAAAGCCTGCTCACACTCGTTGGACCAACAGAAAGGGACGTTTTTGCATAACAGCTGATGCAGAGGATGAGCTATCGCCACTGGGGATGGAATGAATTTGTGATAATAAGCAATCTTGCCTAGAAACGCCTGAAGTTCTTTGACCGTAGACAGCCGTGGTAGAGCATTAATGGCCGCAACGTGCTGACGTAGAGGACGTATACCCTCACGGGACAAGTGGAAACCAAGATACACAATGGAAGGTTGGAAGAACTGTGACTTGTCCAGATTGCACTTCAACCCAACCGAATGCAAAAACCGAAACAGTGAACACAAATTGCGAAGGTGCTCCTCAGTGGAGGCCCCCGTGACAACAATGTCATCCAGATAATTTATGCAGCCGGGAATGGAAGCCGTGAGCTGGTCCAAAAACCACTGAAAAATGGCCGGTGCGCTAGCGACGCCAAATGGTAACCGCTGGTACTGATACAACCCACAAGGAGTGTTGATGATGAGAAATTCCTTGGAAGAAGCATCCAACGGCAACTGATGGTACGCCTCTGATAAGTCAAGCTTGGAAAAGAACTGGCCCCCAGCGAGCTTGGTAAACAACTCCTCAGGACGGCGAAGAGGATAAGTGTCAATGAGGCTCTGAGCGTTGACAGTGGCTTTAAAATCACCACACAATCGCAGACTCCCGTTTGGTTTAGAAACCACCACGATTGGCGATGCCCATTTGCTGGAGGTAACAGGAAGTAGAATCCCTGAAGCTGTTAAGCTGTCTATCTCAGCCTTGACAGGTGCATGCAATGCCACCGGAATAGGGCGTGCCCGGAAAAACTTAGGGCGAGCTGTAGGTTTAAGAGTAATGTGGGCTTCCAAATCCTTGGCATGACTCAGACCAGCAGAGAACACGGACAAAAATTCAGAACACAATCCATCCAGCTGTTGATACAGAATATCTTCAGATATGAGGTGCACATCATCATCAATGGAGAACCCGAACAACTGGAAAGCATCATAACCGAACAGGTTTTCAGTGCCCGCATGATCCACCACATAAAACGTGGGGGGCCTAACAACAGACTTGTAGGCAGTGGAAGCATCAAACTGGCCAATGATAGGAATTTTCTGTTTATTATAAAATCTCAGATTTCGCGTAACTGGAGACAAGGGAGGGGAGCCCAACTCCAAATACGTGCGAGAATTAATGAGAGTTACTGCAGAGCCAGTGTCCACTTGCATGCGAATGTCTTTATCCAGAACATGAACGGTAACAAACAACTTATTTGTTTGAGAAAGCACACAGTTAACATCCATGTCCGATGCCTTGTCCTCGTCGACAGGAACTTTAGGGGACTGACACACAGAAGCAATGTGGCCTTTTTTCCTACATGAACTACACATGGCCCAACATTTTGGACACGCGGCCCTGTCATGCTGTACGAAACAATGTGGACAAGAAGGAAGTGCGGAATGAACCTGCTTCTGTGGTTGCTGTTTTCGCTGCGAGTGTTGCGGCCAAACGCGACGTTGTTTACGCGAGTGAACCGCCACCACATCTTCATTCTCCTGTGAAACAGGCAAATTGTCCGTGTTGAAAGTTGACTGTACAGTGCCTACATCACACCACACGTCTATTTGCGCGCCAGCAGTGTGAGACACTTCAAAGGATTGAGCGATGCTTAGAACTTCCGACAACGACGGGTTTGGCAGTTGTAGGGCACGTTGCTGAACTTCTTTATCAGGAGCAAGCCATAGAATAGCATCCCTAACCATTGAATCAGCATAAGACTCATGATGAGTGTCCGTGACAAACTGACATTTCCTACTCAGACCATGTAGTTCCGCCGCCCAAGCCCGGTAAGATTGATGGGGCTGTTTACGACACCGGTAGTACGCCACGCGGGCGGCAACGACGTGGGTGTTTTTGCGGTAATAGTTAGACAATAAGTCACACATTTCTTGGAAGGACAGGGAGGCAGGTTCCCGCAGAGGGGCTAACTGAGATAGCAGCTGATAGATCCGTGGGGAAATCCAAGATAGAAATAACGACTTACACATAGGAGCATCGACAACGCTGAAAGCCAAGAAGTGTTGCCACAAATGCTTTTCATAATCCTCCCAGTCTTCAGCAGCCTCGTCGTAAGGAGGGAATGGAGGCGGAGAAGAGGAAGACAGACGATGAGTAAGCGATGTCGACAACGCGTGAATAGCAGCCGTCAGCTGTGCTTGTTGTTCAATGAGCGCTTGCATAAGCTGTTCCATGTCTGTCCCGTCACGAACACACAAATCCACAACGCAGTGAAAATATCCGACCTTGGCGCCAAAAAGTGTTATAATCTTTAATCACCAATAATTGTGTGGATATTCAAACACACTCACTTAGAAACAATAGCTGGTTACATGATAACAACTCAGTATCTCTCATTCGACTGCCATGCCATGACATGCGGCCGGCGCCGTTCGTAGCTAGGTGGCGCTCCCGCGCTCAGCCGAGTTGTGGAGCGCCTCTATCGCCGTTTGTGCGTACTGTGGTGGCGGCACTGTTAAATGTCGTGGCACTGTCACAACACACAGTGTTGACTGAGATGTTTAGTTTGAGTGATTTCTGTTATAATGTTTTGTGTATCTCTCATTTTGTTTTAATAAAGTGTACAGCTTGAATATCAACAAGTGCTTACTATACTTGTTGTGACTTGACGTCTCCCAGATGAACTTCCGAGAGATTTATCCACCTGGTTTGTTCTTAATAGTAAGCATGTTTTCCTGGGCATCCAAAGCTTCCTTTGCATTTGATGCTTTCAACATGTGTATACAAAGATTTTTTCACATGCAAAAGAGTATGTGTCCACACACCTGTATCTTTCTTTGTGTTCATAACAGCACTTGCTTCCAGGGCATAGTCCTATAATTTTTCAGACATAAATTCAGGTTCATCATGAACTTTCATGTGTTGTAATCAACCTTGTCCTTCAGATTGTGTGCCACTGGATTTTTTGATAACCTTAACTCACAGGCACTAAATAATGGAAAGGATTTCTTCCAAAAAAGAAGTTTAAACAGTGCTAAGTTTGACAAAGCAGGTCACTTATTTATATTCCTGACAGTACAACACACATAATTCACTGCACAGATTTACTGCCCTGGGTCCATAACCTTTTAGAACAGGCTGGTGATGATATGATAAATACCAAGTCCATTTTTCATAATAGCTGTATTCACACATCAGTGTTACATCATATACACAAATGAAAAAGGAACAACACAAAGATAGTAATGCCTCACAAAGAGTTACAGCAAAATGAAATAAGCTGTTAGATCACCAACATAACAACAATAATTAATAGGTAATGCAATAATTGAAAATCTTTGGTGGAAAATAAGTCCAATAATTCAATTAACATCTGTAGAATAGTAAACATATGTTAAGAAGTAAGGAATAGCTAGAATACATAAAAGCTTATTGAAAAATGGTGTAAAGGCCATACCAGTACTGGAGGTGGCCTGTGTCAAGGATGGGAGGGGATGGCACTGGAAGGGAGGTGTTTTGAAATAAAAGAGAGAAATAAAGAAAACTAGGAATTTATTGTGATAGTAAAGGATACAATGGCCATGCCTGGAGTGAGAGAAAAGGGTAAGTGCCAGCCTAGGTGGTCATGTAATATGGGAATAGGAAGAGGGAGAGAATGTGGTCCATGTCAAGTTCTGCTAGTGGCTGGTTATTGAGTGCTGAGTAAGATGCTGATGGCAAGGAGCTGCCCACTCTGTTGGAAAGCTGTATCACAAGAGGGAGACTCAACTGCACTTTGCTCGCCACGGTGCAATCAGGAGCTGCCACATGACCCCATTCCCGTGCGTCGTATTGGCTAAACATGTGGGGTGGATAGCTTGTTTATTCAGCAGAAGGCTGCAAAACCTGCTCTTATTTCAGGAATATCATTACTTTACTGAAATATTAATTTTTCTCTTGGAGCTTCTAACCCAACAGCATTTGAAAATGTTACACTTGAGCATCATTAAGTTTAAATACCGCAGCCATGCACAATAGTTTCACTTATTTAAGAAATTATTGAAAGTTTTGAATTATCTTCTAGTTATATGAAAATTTTAATACTACTCCTATTACAAATTTTTATTACTGACTTAATTTTGTTTCCAATTAATTGCAGTGATCCTCAGTCTTATGATACATGAAGCTGAGTGCAGGAGAAAAATTTTAAAAGGGCGCAGAACTATTTCAAGATACTATTATGGTAAGTATATCTTTTAAAATAATTAATACTTTTTATATTCATGGAACTTACAAGCATAAAAATAAAATTTATGGCATAAAAATCAATTGTGCTTATTTGTTTTTCATTATTCTGCAATTCTTAGAGAGATGTTTACATTAAAACAGGATATTAGAGATGAACCCTAACTTGGCCTCACCATCCTTCTCCAGTTCCCTTACTAAAAACACTAATGTCTCAGCAGAAGAAAGGACTGCTATTCACAACCCCAAAACAGATCCTCACCTACTCATCCTCCCTGCAGACAAAGACTACACCACTGTTACAATGAACTGCTGATGGAAGGCCTCTGCCAAATGTCTCATTCATTTGCCTACTAGCTCTGTTGGAGTGATCCCATCCCAGAAGTCCAGCATAACCTCCAACCCTTCCAGAAATCCTTAGACCCATCCCAGACACTCTCCCCTGAGTCCATCTCCTCTCTCACCCCAAAAGCATCCTGCACATTCACAACCTACATGCTCCCCAAAATCCACAAACCTAACAACCCTGGATGTCCAATTGTAACTGGTTATTGGCTCCTACTGAAAGGATTTTTGCTCTTGTTGACCAGCATCTCCAACTGATTGCCCAGCACCTAGCCTCCCACATCAAAGACACTAACCACTTCCTTCACTGACTCTCCACATCCTCACCCCTTCATCTCCTCTGTCCCTGCTTGTCACTGTTGATTCCACCTCCGTATATACCAACCACTCTCATGTCCATGGCCTTGCCGCTATCAAACACTATCTCTCCCAACATCCTTCAGACTCCAAATCCATTATATCATTCTTTATATACCTTACCAAATATATCCCATTACACAACTACTTCTACTTTGAGGGGAAGATATATTAACAAATCCGTGGCACAGCCATGGGCACCCACACAGTACCTTCCTATGCCAACCTTTACACTGAAATCTACTTCTAGATTACTACTCTGCAATTCACACTGAACTGCCTGGTGAAAGGTTCATTGAACCACTTTCACACTGTTCTCTGCCATTCCAATCATGAACAGTTTGCAGGAAAAATGAACAAATATTTCCATGTAAGCTCTGATTTCTCTTATTTTATTTCAAAGATCATTTCTCCCTGTGTAGGTTGGTGTCAACAAAATATTTTCACATTCGGAGGACAATGTTGAAGATTGAAATTTCATGAAAAGATCTCACTGGAATGAAAAATACCTTTGTTTTAATGATTACCACACCAACTTGCACATCATATCTGTGACTCTCAACCTTTCTCTGGACCATCTAAAGGAAACCTTCCTAGCCTTCCAAGACCCAAACCCCTTGATTGATTCAGGTTCATCAATGATATCTTCATGATCCAGACTCAAGGCCAATACATCGTGTCCTGATTTCTACACAACCACAACACCTTCTCTCTCATCTGCTGCTTTACCTGGTCATCCTCCACACCAAAAAGCTGCTCCCTAAAGCCTCACCACCTATGGCCAGCATATATGCAGTGATGAGAACTTGCTTGACCAATATGCTGAAGGTCTAATGAGGGCCTTCACAGAAAGGCACTATCCCTCAAACCTAGTCTCCAAGCAGATCTCCTGTGCCATATCCTCACATACCCCTAATCCTCCCACCACCACCAAGAATCAGCTACAAAGGAATGCTGCCTTCATCACCCTGGACTGGAACAAACGGACCATATCCTTTGTCAGGGCTTTCATTATCTCTCATCATGCCCTGAAATGAGGGATATCCTACCCAAGATCATTCCCACCCCTACTAATGTGGCATTCCATCACCCATCCAGCTTACACAACATTTCAGTCCATCCCTATGTCACTCCCACTCCCAACCCCTTGCCACAGGGATCATATCCCTGTGGAAGACCAACGTGCAAGACCTGCCCAATCCAGCCATCCAGCACTTCCTACTCCAGTCCTGTCATAGGATTATCCTAAAACATCAGAGGCAGGGCCACCTGTGAAAACAGTCATATCACATACCAATTCTGCTGCAACCACTGTACAGCTTTTCATGGCAGTATTACAACCAAATAGCTGTCCACCAGAATGAATGGCTATTGCCAAACTGTGGCCAAGAACAAAATTGACTACTGACTGGCACAGCTTACAGCTAAGCACAGCATGCTCAATTTCAATAGCTGCTTTACAACATGGATCATCTGGACCCTCCCCTCTGACAACAGCTTTTCTACACTATACAGATGGGAATTATCCCTGCAACACATTCTTTGCTCCTGTGACCCTCCTGGCCTCAATCTCCATCAACCCATTGTCCTCACACCCTCCAGTCAATAATTTCCCTTTCCTCTGCCCTGTCAATGACTCAGTGCTTCTGCTATTTGGTGAGTGGTCTTCTTTACTCCTAAAGTATTTATAGAATATTGATTATATACTTTTGTAGAAAATACATTCACCCCAAGTTCTCTTTAATATTCATCTGAGGAGAGCATCTTTCTAGGAGATTAAAATATAAGGAGGGGAAGGACTTGCACCACATCCTTGCCTTTCCCTTTCATGAAAACCATTTTGTCATACAAACATGTAGTAAGGGTGAAATGTCAACACACTTGCCTCTATCAACCAGAGGTTTACCTTGAACTCCTGGCCTTGCACACATCTTTGTCAATAATGTTCATCTCAATGCTCTCTCTCCCTCTCTCTGTTCTTGCATTGAAGTTCTTTTCCTGAATCTGAAATTTGACTGAAACTATTAAGGCTTCTGCATCCACACCCACAGCTATATCAGCACCATGTGGACCACTGTACTGTTTGTGGTAGGAGATACATAGTGTACCAGCATAATTGTACCCTTACTACTTCTTTAGCTGCTGTTGGTTTGGGAGAAAGACTGACAGTTAACTTTTACATTACAACAATTCAGTACCAGAAACTGATGAGAAACAGCTGGTAGAAGAGAAGCCACACATTTTCAAAATCAGTGTAGAACACAATAGGTATCCAGTTACGTTCCCCTGTTGAGAGGCTTTAGTTGTTTTTCACTTCTGCTATGATTTATATTGGTGTCTGTAATTTTTGTGCCCATCAAGTAATTAAAAGAAAGATATATAAAGCAATCTCCTTCAGTGAAACAACTTCAGAATAAAAAAAATTAGCACTTTTGTTTTTCCTAATGCAGTAGGATGGGATAAAATATCGGCTAAAATAATATATCAGCTAAAATAATAAAGGCCGTATGTTATGGTAGAATATACCTGCTCTCTCTCCTGATCTTTAGGTCATATGAGAAAGGTACCTTTATTGATACCCTAAGATACATGGAAGTATGGCTGTTACAACAAAGTGGCAGACACCACGAGGCATATAAAGGTGGTGGAGTTTCCATTTATATTTGATTTGATTGATTGATTTATTATTGGTCCTGTAGATCATACAATTTGTACATCAAAGCACATCATGATATAGGACAAGTCAATTTGAAAAATTATGTTAAGATGGTATATGATGAGAGATGACAGTAGTGGCACATAACTCACATATCAGAATACATACAGGATATATAGACAAAATATAAAAAAGGTGGTGTGTGATGAGAGATGACGGTGGCATACTGCATATAGCAGAATACATATAAGAGATATAGACAGAATATGAGTAACAAACAATAATTAAATTATCTTACTAAGTAAAAATATCTAGAAATGAATATACAGCTTATTACAAGTAATTAAAATATTGTGGTACATAGTTCACATAGCAGAATACATATATGAGATACAGACAGAATATAGATAAGATACAATAATTAAATTATCTTACTAAGTAGAAATATCTACAACTGAATAAACAGGTTATTGCAAGTAATTAAAATTTTGTTTCAAGAAATTCATGTACAGAATAGAAACAGTGATTTAGTAGCAATTCCTTTAATTTAATTCTCATTATTTTTGGGTTTTTGCTTGTTTTTATGTCTGTTGGGAGGTGGTTGGATCTTTTAATGCCCATACATTTAACCCCACTCGCATATAATTTTGTGTTGTGGGCTATAATTTGTAACTGTGTTTTGTTGCTGATGTCATGTGTGGGCGGTCTGCATTTCTGTCGAGGGCGTCTAAGTGCTGTACTGTAAAACAAGCTAGTTCCAATATATAGAGGCATGGCAGTGGCAGGATTTTTAGCTGTTGAAATAGTGGTTTATAGTGTTCAGTTCTTTTTTTACATTTCATCATTCTTACTACTTGTTTTTGTAACTTGAAAATTGTGAGAGAATCAGAGCTCTTTGCCCAGAAGATTAGGCCATAGCTCAAGACAGACTCAAACAGGGCATGGTACACCAGCTCAAGGTATCTACACTGGGTGTGTCTTTTAATGATCGTAATAGATAGCAGGTTTTACTAAGCTTTTGTGACGATCCCTCAATACGTGGTTTCCAATTTAGTGTGTTACTGATGATAAGTCCAAGAAATTTGGTGTCCTGCCTGTTCATAATCTCATCTTTGCCGTTAACTATAACTGCACTGAAGGGGGTTAGATTTTGTCTAGTATGGAAGTTCATCCTTACAGTTTTTTGAGTATTTATGGGTAGTCTATTTGCTTCAAACCATGATTGTAAATGACAAGTAGTTTCATTAACTGCATCTTGCAGTGTGTCACCTCTACTGCTTATCAGGATATTTGTGTCATCTGCATACAGAAAGGTGCTGGCATTTGGTATGTGTTCTGGGAGATAATTTATGAACAATATGAAAAGAACAGGGCCAAGGACAGATCCCTGAGGGACGCCATTTGTTGTATGTAGTATATCTGACCTGCAGTGCCTGAATGTCTCCGATTTTCTTATTCCTACATATTGCTTTCTTTGACTAAGGTAGCTATGGAACCGATTGTGGGCTACATCTCTAATCCCATACTTATGGAGTTTCATAAGCAGCAGCTTGTGGTCGACCATGTCAAAGGCCTTGGACTGATCAAGAAATATACCGACAGCAGGTTGTTTATGGTCAACAAAACTTGAGCACTTTTCTATAAATGCATACAGAGCATGTGTGGTGGACCTATTTTTCCGAAATCCATATTGGGAAGATATGATTATGTTGTTAGAATTGAAACATAATTCTGATCTAGTTAACATACAGTATTCAAATATTTTTGAGAAGGCAGATAAGATAGCAATTGGCCTATAGTTTTTCATGTCTGTTTTCTCTCCCTTCTTGTAGAGAGGTATAATTTTAGTAAGTTTTAGCTGGTTTGGAAATGTTCCCTCTAGAAATGATATTTGACAGGGGTCCACTGACATAATTTGAACACTTATGAATTAAGAAGCAGGGTATCAGATCATGCCCTGCAGAATAAATCTTTTTGACTCTTTTTTTAATAATATTTTCAATTTCATACGATGTTGTAGGAGATAGGAAAAAGGAGTTCAGAGGAGTATTATTTTTGAAACAAGAGTGTGCAATGTTTGGAGAGTTAGTCAGGAGATTTGAGGGAGGAGAGTGAACAGTATTTGAAGAGTTGGTTAGGAGATTTGTGGAAATTTCATACACACATTATATACATATTTAGGTCAGCAAGTACTACCCCAGCTATTTCAATGTCTTTGTCTGAGGAATGCACTTCACAGGGATGGAAAGGTTCACAGCTAATGCTATTTCTTATGTATATACAAGTTCCACCACCTTTGTAATGTTTCCTAGAATAGTGGTGGACTAATCTGAAGTTTCGAATATACTGATAAGGTAATTCTGACAGGAAATCTCCTAAGGACTGCAAACAGTAAGGGTGTGAGATTACCCGCAGCTAGAGAAAAAGACTTTGTGATTACTGGTGTAATGATTGATGACTTTATATTGTTTTGTGTATACAGATCACCAAGTGCAAGATTAGCATCTTACTGAAAAAAATTGCCAACCTACTAAGAAAGAAGAAAAATATTGTTATCTGTGGAGACTTCAGTATTGACATGAGAAAAGAATCAAAGCCGAGATTTTAAAGAATTGTTCATACAATCCAATATGGAGGCAACAATATCTGCACCGACAAGAGTGACTTCTCAAAGTCAGACAGTTATTGACAACATCATTACTAATATTAATAGGAGTAACTATCAGTAACATGTAGACCAAACTGAAATATCTGATCATCATGGACAGCATATCTGCTTCTGCAGAAGTAAGAACATAATATCAAAACCAAAACAGGCAACCAAAGAAATCAGGAACATTAGTGAAAAATATTATCATATTTAGGACAATATTAAGCAGGAAAAACTGGAATGAAACCCTACAGATGCAGAATGTAAATGAAAAGTATGATTCCTTTATTACAATTAAACACAATTTTAACATAGCATGACACAAAGTAAAGAGACGAGAAAAGCTGCAGGATTAGACAAAGTGGTTACCAGTGAAATAATAGTACTGCGAAGGAAGCTGCAGGATCTGAGGTAGAGGGTTGAACCTGAAAATTATAAAATGCTATGAAGGAAGTATAGAAAAATAATAAGACAGGTGAAAGCAAGAGCAATTAATGCCACCATAATGTAATCAAAAAACAGGGTAAAGGCACCCTGGAATGGTATTAATGATGAAAGAAAGGAAAAAACACTGGCTTGAACAAAGAAACAGATATCAAGTCAATGAAAATAGACAACACAGTGGTTACAGATATAGCTAACATACTCAATATATGTACATAGGGAACTTAAAAGTGGAAAGAAATAGTGTGCAAAAGAAGCTTAATAAGTTATCAACAAATCAAGTGGAACAATGTTCTTGAAGCCTGTCACAAAAGATGAACTGAGGAAAACTATACAAAAACTGCATCCAAGTAATCAGCTGGTGATGGTGAAATATCAAATTATATAATAAAGAAAGTAATGAGCAAATAATCTCACCATTGCAGGACATAGCAAACAGCCAAGGATGACCCCAACAACTACAGGACAGTTTCATTGATTAAAAAATTCTTAAAAATCTTGGAAATGGTTATGTATAATAGATTAGTTGATTATCTGGATAAATGCGACATTCTTATATCATCACAGCATGCTCTCAGAAAGAGTAAATCTACAGAATCAGCAGTTGCCAGTCTGACAGAATATATTATACAGTCCTTAGACAAAAAACAAGTTGTACCTGCAGTGTTTCTGGATCTTTCCAAAGCATTCGATACTACTGACCATGATGTACTACAAGAAAATTGGAAAACTAAGGTATTCAAGGACAAGCAGGTGAGTAGATAGAATCATACTTATGCAACACTATTTATCAATAGGGAATTCATATCAATCAGAAATCAAACCATCAGATATGGAGGGCTGCAGGGATCTGCAATGGGGCCACTACTGTTTGATCTGTTTGTTAATAACATGGATGTTGAAGAGAAGGAGAAGAAAATGTTGTATGCAGATGACATGACAACATTGAACAATGACCAATGTGATGTACAGTTTGAGAGAAAAGCTTACATATCTACAAACACCACTGTTCAGTGGCTCTTTAAAAATGGAATTATTATAAACCTAAAAAAGACTACGTATGCATTGTTCAGAAATAAAGAGAGGGCTGTGCACATGGGTTTAGAGGTGGATAAAATGACTGGAATAAGTAGAATCCACTAGATTCTTAGGTGTTACTGTGGATAGTGAGCTGAAATGGAAGCAACATATTAATTCTGTCTGTAAGAAACTTACCTCTATCATATTTGTAATGAGGCAACTATCACAGTATGCAGACAAAGAGCTTCTGTGCACAGTATACCATGGACTCTTCAAACTATATCTGCAGTATGGAGTGACAGTGTGGGGAAACTCAGACATTCAAGAAGTAAAAAGTGTGTTCACATAAAAAAAATTAAATTTTAAAAAACCAGGATCATATTAAGAGGAAAGACTTCTGAAACGTGCAGAAACTGCTTCAGAAGACTAGGTGTCTTAACTTTTACATCCTTGTACACATATAAAACAATAATACATGTCCCAAAAGATATTGCAGAGTGTACACACCCACAACACATGGAGGAAGAATGACATATGAAGCATACCCCACCAACTAACAATGCTTGAGAAAGGGCTCCAGTACTCAGGTGTCAAATTACTAAGAAGTCTGCCTAAAAACTGTGAGACAATGTACATGACAATAAGTTTTCAAAGAAACTCAAAGACTGTCTGGTGGAACAAAAATTTAGTGTTAAAGAATACTTAAATGTATATTGTTACTTATAATCAATGATGTTAAAATATAAGAAAAATGGATAGGAAGTATGTGATAATGAATGTTTTCTACGTTTACCGTTCAGTTCAATTCAATTCAGTGAAATTATTGGCAAATTTCTCTTTTGCCAATATTTTAAAAATCTTCAATAAGTCTGCACTACAAATAGAAAGGTATAATAAAACTCACAAAGTATTCTGGATAACCCATATGGATTCAGAAAGATCATACTATGATAGAGGTAATTAAGAAACTGGTCACAAAAGTAATCTTGTGCCTTGATAATAAGACCAATGTAACAGGAATTTTATACTCCGATTGCATTTGATATGGTAAACTGTGACTTGCTCCATTTGCAAAATGGCTGCCTATGGTTTCGCAGAAAAATCGTTGTGCTTGCTATCTTTTACTATTCCACTTCTTGTCCTCTTTGGATGGTATATCATATAAGATAATCATAGACATGATTCTTTATGCAAATGATTTAAATCACTGGCTTCTAATGAAACCAATGAAGCAGTTGTTCAAAGATACACTTCGGGAATTTGTGATTTTCAGTAAGATAAAAATCTGATATTAAACTTTGCTAAAACTCTAATTGTGTAATTTGATACAAATAAAGATCTAGAATCCATATCAGAAACAAAATAGAATAATAAAAATTTCATTACTACAAACTACAGAAATTTGTTAATATTCTTATGAATAAAGACTTGACACGGACTTTTCATGTGGAGGTCTGTTTAAATTATAAATAATGTAACTGAATTTGATGTCACAAAGACGACTTTATATAATGTACACTCCTGGAAATTGAAATAAGAACACTGTGAATTCATTGTCCCAGGAAGGGGAAACTTTATTGACACATTCCTGGGGTCAGATACATCACATGATCACACTGACAGAACCACAGGCACATAGTCACAGGCAACAGAGCATGCACAATGTCGGCACTAGTACAGTGTATATCCACCTTTCGCAGCAATGCAGGCTGCTATTCTCCCATGGAGACGATCGTAGAGATGCTGGAAGTAGTCCTGTGGAACGGCTTGCCATGCCATTTCCACCTGGCGCCTCAGTTGGACCAGCGTTCGTGCTGGACGTGCAGACCGCGTGAGACGACGCTGCATCCAGTCCCAAACATGCTCAATGGGGGACAGATCCGGAGATCTTGCTGGCCAGGGTAGTTGACTTACACCTTCTAGAGCACGTTGGGTGGCACGGGATACATGCGGATGTGCATTGTCCTGTTGGAACAGCAAGTTCCCTTGCCGGTCTAGGAATGGTAGAACGATGGATTCGATGACGGTTTGGATGTACCGTGCAATATTCAGTGTCCCCTCGAAGATCACCAGTGGTGTACGGCCAGTGTAGGAGATCGCTCCCCACACCATGATGCCGGGTGTTGGCCCTGTGTGCCTCGGTCGTATGCAGTCCTGATTGTGGCGCTCACCTGCATGGCGCCAAACACGCATACGACCATCATTGGCACCAAGGCAGAAGCGACTCTCATCGCTGAAGACGACACGTCTCCATTCGTCCCTCCATTCACGCCTGCCGTGACACCACTGGAGGCGGGCTGCATGATGTTGGGGCGTGAGCGGAAGACGGCCTAACGGTGTGTGGGACCGTAGCCCAGCTTCATGGAGGCGGTTGCGAATGGTCCTCGCCGATACCCCAGGAGCAACAGTGTCCCTAATTTGCTGGGAAGTGGCGGTGCGGTCCCCTACGGCACTGCGTAGGATCCTACGGTCTTGGCGTGCATCCGTGCGTCGCTGCGGTCCGGTCCCAGGTCGACGGGCACGTGCACCTTCCGCCGACCACTGGCGACAACATCGATGTACTGTGGAGACCTCACGCCCCACGTGTTGAGCAATTCGGCGGTACGTCTACCCGGCCTCCCGCATGCCCACTATACGCCCTCGCTCAAAGTCCGTCAACTGCACATACGGTTCACGTCCACGCTGTCGCGGCATGCTACCAGTGTTAAAGACTGCGATGGAGCTCCGTATGCCACGGCAAACTGGCTGACACTGACGGCGGCGGTGCACAAATGCTGCGCAGCTAGCGCCATTCGACGGCCAACACCGCGGTTCCTGGTGCGTCCGCTGTGCCGTGCGTGTGATCGTTGCTTGTACAGCCCTCTCGCAGTGTCCGGAGCAAGTATGGTGGGTCTGACACACCGGTGTCAATGTGTTCTTTTTTCCATTTCCAGGAGTGTATATTTGACACCAATTGTCAGATATGGAATCATCTTCCTGATTTTTGAAGGAAAAAGTCTGCTGAAAGTATTTATCTCTCTCTTTCTCTCTCTCATGTCATGGCGATGCCAATGTTCATTTGGGTGTGTGTGTGGTTATACCTGTGAATGTGTGTACTGTTGCTAGAAAAATAGCAATTGTCAGAAATAGGTGAGCTCTCTTCCAGCAATTTCTTTGTGTTCATTGGAGTTGTGAAAAATGTTTATAAGAACAAAATGTTCTTTGCTATGCAGGAACTGAAGAAATGTTTGAATCTGCTAACATATACCAACTTTAACGATTTGACGACTAAGAGTGTGTGAAGTGTGTATGCAAACTTCCCACTTCTCTTATACGAGTTGACTTACTTGGTGTACACAGCGATCTTTTTCTATAGATAGCCAGCTTCTGGAATCTCTATAAACTTCTTCTCTGAAGAATGATGCTAGTTACAGGAACCTTAAAGATTCTCTCTCTACTTGCAAAATAATTAGGTACTCGAAGAATACTATTGGTATATTTGAGCTTCATACGGAACAAAATTCACACTTCAGACATAAACATTAGACTTTTTGTAAGTCACTTGTATTATCTCACATTAGAAATAGATTTAAGTACATTTAGCAAAGAGTTGGCTTAACAACCATAACTCTGTTACAAATGAGTTGTAAACTATGTCTTGCCTCCAGCAAGCCCAAGATAAGAGTTCTTTTTTTAGACTTCAGAATCTCAATTGTTCTTGTTATTTATAACAATGGTCACTGATACAATTATCACAGAATAACCTAGAAATTCCATGGTTCTTCGATATACTTTCACTAGGACTTCCATGGATCGCCCGACAAGTACTTGTCAGTACTGTTTGTCTGCCGCGTCTACCTTCTGCTCATGACTGATTTCACAACTGCACACACAAACATGTGACGCGCAGTAGGTAGGATTCTAGCATCCCACTCTCACATCTATAATATCATGTGTTCAAGATGGTAGAAGGCCGAGTGGTTCTAGAATTTATGCACAAATTCTCAAAACACTACACAATGTCCTAGTTTTCAACATTGCCCACCACTATGATCTGCTATGGTGGTCCTGTCTTGACCAGGAAATAACTGCAGCAAATGAACAGTTATAAAACCTATGTAAACACTTCAAAAATTTTACTGTGATTAATGTCAATGGATGCAAATTTCATATTTGCCATGTTTTACATCTGAATAGCCTGGGCAAACATCTAGTAACCAAGAAAGCACTTTGTATAATAGTAAACAAGCCTCATGAACTAAAAGCACAGAGAATAACCTTAGGATGGGATCAACAATTTCATGACAATTCTTTTTTAGTTTAAGTGTAGAGACTAAGTGTGTAGACAAGTACAAAGTGAATTACATTCATTCAGAACAGACTTTCCCCTATTCTTGTAATAACTCTATGGTATTGTTGCATGTCAACATAAGACATTAAAAAGTGAGGTAGATGACATCAGTGTTCTACTAGAAGAAAGTAAAAATTCTGTTCTGTGTATTAATGAACATTGGCTACATGAGAATCGACTATATTTGTATGAGCCATCAGGATATTTTTAGTATCAAGTTTTTGTAGAAGTGTGGACAACTATGGAGGTACTTCAGTATGTGACAGCAATGATGTTTTGGCAGAAAGCGCTAATCTTGGCATAAGTAATTTTTGCACTGAAAGTGTATCTGAGCACCACAACCTATCTTTAGGTGGTGGTGATCTGAGGCAGCTACTATAATATTTCCAGGTCTCAAACTGACTGCAGTGTCTGTATACTATTAGCCAGGACAGCAATATTGAAGTCTTCATAGAGGTACTAGACAGAACAATCTCCCACTTGCAGAAATACAATCAACATAAAATTTTAGCTGTTGGGGACATTAACATTGACATTAGGGTTACAATGACAAAGAACTTACACTTGCTTAACATCCTCAGATCACTCAATATGTTTTGTGCAGATAACAAGCTAACAAGACAGCCATCATATCTGGACAATCTTATAACAAATGTAGGAAGAAATATGCATGAAATAGGGCTTTTTAATACCATGTATCAAACAGATCATGAGGGGATATGGATGAAATTGCTGACAAAAAATCCCAGAGAGCAAAGTGAACAACTCAATTGTGTTGGAATTGTTAATGATTCTCGTATCGATGCTTTCAGATCACAGCTCTGTATGATAGAATGGTCCAACTTCCTGTCTCATTTTACAAATGCTGATGAAGCTTTTGACAACTTTGTCACTCTTGTTTCTCATATGTTTAATAAGTGCTGTCATAAAGTATTAAAAAGACATAAGGTGAAACCAAGCAAAAATAATCATAGTTTACAATGATGGTTCACACATGACCCCAAAAGTTAAGAACACAGGTCATCAATACCTATAACATACCAAAGAACACTGAAGAAGATAGACTTCAGTATCTTCAACGAAAGGGAAGGTACAGATCATAAATTATGAAATAGAAACAGTTGGCAAATGATAACTATATTTAGCAATTGCAAAACAAATGCAAGACTGCTTGGAGAATCATCAAAGCAGAACTGGGTAATACTAATAGAGCCACTTGTGACACTACCATTGTCACACCCAATGAAATAAACAACTTCTTTATTAATTCTTGTGACAAAGGACACCCAACTCAACAAAATGGCAACCATGAATCAAGCAGTAATAAACATTTAGAAAAAATGAATTCATTCATATCACACAACAAACCAGCAACATCCCCATTCATGTGGGCACAAATTATTATCACTGATGTTCAATGGTGGATACAGAAAAACCTCAAGGAGGGGGCACTAAAGGTATCTTGAGATACCTTTACTTTTACCGTAATAAAAAATAATCAAGTCGCATGCAAAGATTAAGAGTTTCATTTAAACTGATTATACACATATACATAAAAAAGTTACAGTTGTGGTTCTCTTCCTTAAATGATGAATTCTATGCACCTATTCTTCCTGGAAAATTGTTTAATTACATCGTCAATAGGACAATAAATTTCAGGGTGAGTGTTCAACAGAGGTACACCATTAAGTCAATCCTCCTTCAGTGTCAACCTCGCCATGTCTTTGTCTTCACAATCAACTGATCACTCTCACTCTTGACTGATCTCCACAATTGCACTTGCTACAACTAGGATTTTTTACTTATTCGTTCTTCAGTCTTAATATTTCTGCTTCTGAATGTAAACTAGCTTCCTATTCAGTGAATAGTCCATATTATAACACTACATATCAAAGGTTCTCTGTACAAGAAAACAGTAGAATATTCACGACTTTTCTCGAACAAATGCCAGACAGAGTAACATATTGAGGTCACTAGAATGGCCATGGCTTTTCTCTTAGGTACGTGTTAGCTATCTATGTGCTTGACAAAAAATTATAAAATTCGATGAAGCAGACGCGCTTGCTACAAATGGAAGTAAAACGACTTGATAACTCAATTCAGTCAAGTCGACTGATGAAAGAAACAAACAAATAGTGTGTGGGCTGATTGGCAGGAGTGGCACGGGTGGCAAATGGCAATGCAAGTGGCCCCACAAGGGCACAAGGGGCGGGAGTGTGCACCCTCCATATGTATCCACCACTGATGATGTTGCAGCAGCTATAGCAAAATTCAGCAATTCAAAATTAGAAGACTTGTATGGTCTTTCAAATTTTGTTACTAAAAAGATAGTGGACATTATACTACAGCCATTCTGTGTACTAATGAATTGGATTTTTATGAGTTGTTATTTCCCAGCCTACTTAAAGATAACAATAATTAACCTTCTACATAAAAAAGGAGACAAATCATACATTGATAACTACTGTCCTATGTCTATTGTACCAATAATTTTGAAAATAGCTGACAATCGCATGTATCAACAAATTTACAAATATTTCACCTGCAACATAATACTGACAAACTCTAAGTATGGCTTCAGGGAAATTCATCTAACACTGAAAATTGTTGGAAATGTTGTATCAATGAAACTCAGAGCCTTTGAAGCAAAATCAGCTGTTGATGCTCTGCTCATTGATCTTAGCAAGGCATATGACACTACAACTCATCAGATTCTAATAGATAAACTGAGGTGCTATGGCATTCAGGATACAGAACTCACCCATATAGAATCGTATCTTGACAATAGGAAGCAGAAGGTACTCTTTAATAATATGAGCTCTGTGTTCCTAAATGAGGTGTGCCTCTAGTTTCTGTACTGACGCCCTTATTGTTTTCAATCCATATTAATAACCTATCTACTATAAAGCCATGTAAATAGGTTCTGCAGGCTGGTGAAACCACTTTCATTGCAATTGGAAAATGAAAGATAATGGGGCAGTGTTGCATGATAATACATATTACAGCTGTGGCACAATCTGCTGGAACATGTGTACTAAGGACATTTTGACAAGAATTTTCTGGTGAGAGAGAAAAGTGATTTAGAAAAAATAAGTGCTGAGGCAAGTTACCCATAGTGAAACAGTTCTACTTTAATCAATATCAGATTTGACTGCGTTTTGAATGAAAAGTTAGAAATTGGTACTAAAAACAACAAAATAACATTTGAATAATGCAGTGTGGAAACGGATGCTGTAAATATAGTAAGACCCTTGACTAGTGTATGTATATTCTGGAAATGTAATGATAAAAAAACAATATAACAGTAATTGGATAGATAAAAAATGTACTCATCAAGTGGTGGCAGGAGAACACACACATAAAAAAAGGTTTTAGGTACGAAAGCTTTCGGGGCCAGTGAATCCTTCTTCCAGCAGAAGGGTTGAAGGGTAAGAAAGAGGGAGGAAGGAAAAAGACTGGAGAGGTTTAGGAAAAGGGGCAGAGTTCAGGAAAGTCATCCAGAACCCCAGGTCAGGGAAGACTTACTGGATGGGATGCGAAGGAAAGACTCAATCTTTCCTTCTCATTCCGGATGGGAGTCTTTCCTTCGCATCCCATCTGGTAAGTCTCCCCTGACCTGGGGTTCTGGGTGACTTTTTCAAACCCTGCCCCTTTTCCTAAATCTCTACAGTCCTTTCCCTTCACCTCTCTTCCTTGATAAAATTATAATGTGCTCAGTAGAGCATAAATGCAAAGGTGGACAACTGCTCCCCTTGGGAGACAAGCCATCTGGTAATTTTAGATTGTTCACTTGCCCCATTCAATGGAAAAGTAGCATTAGTTTCTATTATTGAAATTTCATAGGCTTGACAGGTGTTTATTAGTGTACATCATTTCCCAGTATTTTGCAAAATGTAGTAGAGGATCTAAAGGAACAAAGCAAAACCAACATAAGAATTTCTAGTAACTGGTCTAAGGACAATAAATTAACTGTAAATCAAAATAAAACTGAGAATGTAATATTTGGTTTATGCAAAACCAATAATGACTTATGTTGTTTAACACCTTCATGTACACTTGGATTCCTAATTAACTTGGAACCTCCACAAATTTCTATATGCACTAAATTGTCAAGAGTCATATACCTGCCACAAACTTAGAACGTGTGTGAATGAAAACACGATGCTCATCGCCTATTACGCATTTCTTCGTAGCCACATAGTATACTGCGTACTGCTTTGGAGCAGCTCCACTGTGACAAAATGAGTTTTTATATGGCAGAAAAAGGCTATCAGATGTGTAGTGAGTATTTTCAAAAACAACATATCTTATAGGGCACTTTTCAAGAAACTGGATGTCATGATAGTTCCATCATTATTTACACTTAGTTGCCTAGCCTACACAAAAGAAAACCACAAGAGCTACAGATTAAGGAAATAATTCCATTGTCATAATACATATCACGAAGGAAAAAGTTTGACCAGTCTTTGACATGACTAAGCAAGACTCACAATAGCTATATATACCTTGGAGTAAAACAGTTCAAAGCAATGCTGCCAGCAACACACACACCTCATTAAAAACCTTTAGAAATGTTCTACAAAACTGGTTTTCAAAGAAGGCTTTCTGTGTCATAGAGGAATTTTTTTACTGTTCAAAGGAGGATCTAAAACTTTAACATATACTCATTGTATGTTTGTACACAAATCTACATTATTTAACTGTTTTCTTCTTTATTGTATGTACCATTATGTACTATTCAGTTTGTACAAACTATTAATATCAATGGCATGCCAAAATGCTTGAAGATGAAATAAACAAAAATAAAAATATCCAGGTGTTAATAATGTTTCCTACAACATGTTCCTAAGCCCCCTCGTTAGTGCACTATAAGTGAGTGATTGTCTTTCTATTATTTTATGTATAACTCTATCCTGAAATTTCCATTATTGTTAGAATCATTATTTTTTGAATGGCATGCAGCTATAATGTATGGTTAAATGATTATGGCATTCTCTTGGGTAAAATAGTCCAGAAGCAAAATAGCTCCCCATTTGGATCTCGAGGCAGGAACTATTCAGGAGAATGTCATCATGAGGAACCACAAAACTGACATTCCACAGGTCAGAGTATGAAATGTCAGATTTATTTATTGGCTAGGTATGTTAGAGAATTTGAAAATGAAACAGGATAGATTCAAATTATATACAGTGGGAATTCTTAGGTTCAGTGGCAGGACAAAAAGGACTTCTGATCAGGGGACTGCAGTGTTATGAATGCAAAATCAATAGGAATAAAGCAGGAGTAGGTCTAATTGTAAACATACATACAGAAGAGCCAAAGAAACTGGTACACCTGCCTAATGTCATGTACAGCCCCTGTGAGCATGCAGAAGCACTGCAACACAACACGGCATGGAGTCGACTAATGTCTGAAGTAGTGCTGGAGGGAATTGACACCATGAATACTGCAATCCTGTCCATAAATCCGTAAGAGTACGAGGGGGTGGAGATCTCTTTTGAACAGCACATTGCAAGGCATCCCAAATATGCTCAATAACATTCATGTCTAGGGAGTCTGATGGCCAGTGGAAGTGTTTAAACTCAGAAGAGTGTTCCTGGAGCCACTCTGTATCAATTATGGATATGTGGGATGTTGCATTGTCCTGCTGGAATTGTCCAAATCCATTGGGATGCACGATGGACATGAATGGATGCAGGTGATCAGACAATCAGGCAGGATGCTTACATGCATGTCACCTGTCAAAGTCATACCTAGACGTATCAGGGGTCCCATAGCACTTCAACTGCACATGCCCCACACCATTGCAGAGCCTCCACCTGCTTGAACAGTTCCCCACTGACATACAGGGTCCATGGATTCATGAGGTTGTCTCCATATCCGTACAATTCCACCTGCTCGATACAATTTGAAATGAGACTCATCCAACAAGGCAACATGTTTCCAGTCATCAACAGTCCAATGTTGGTGTTGGTGGGCCCAGGTGAGGTGTAAAGCATTCTGCCATGCAGTCATCAAGAGTACACGAGTGGGCCTTTGGCTCCAAAAGCCCATATTGATGATGTTTTGTTGAATGGTCATATGCTGACACTTGTTGATGGCTCAGCATTGAAATCTGCAGCAATTTGCTGAATGGTTGCTCTTCTGTCATGTTGAACAATTCTCTCCAGTCATCACTGGTCCCGTTCTTGCAGGATCTTTTTCAGGCCGAAGCAATGTTGGAGATTTGATGTTTCACCAGATTCCTGATATTCACGGTACACTCGTGAATTGGTCATATGGTAAAATTCCCACTTCGTCATTCCCTCGGAGATGCTGTGTTCCATTGCTTGTGTGCCGACTGTAGCACCACATTCAAACTCAGTTAAATCTTGATAACCTGCCATTGTAGCAGCAGTAACTGATCTAACAACTGCACCAGACACTTGTTGTCCTATATAGATGTTGCCAGCTGCAGCACCATATTCTGCCTGTTTCTGTATGTCTGTATTTGAATACGCATGACTAAAACAGCTTCTTTGGTGCTTCATTGTATAAAAATGGCTGCAGGGTGTTTGTGTGTATATGTTCCATATCTCCTCCTAATCCAGATTGATTTCAACTAGACCTGCAACACATATCATTTATTGTCTGGATAGAATCCATATGAAGCAGGGGAAGAGTGAAAAGGTTGGCACTGCCTGACATCTCTGCTGCATCAACATATCATGCAGGTAGTATCAGAATGCATTTGAGGTGGCAGACAGGCAGATGTGCATGGCTGACCAGAGGGAAGGGGGAGAAGGAGATGAGTAGTGAGGTGAAGGATGAGGAGATGGACAGAGAGAGGAAGAAGGAGGAGATAGACAGGTAGATGTGTGATGATCAAATGGATGGAAACGGGGGGACGAGGAGATGGACAGAGAGAGGGTGGAAGAGGAGATGGAATGAGAGTGGGGGAAGAGGAGATAGAAAGAGAGAGGGGGGAACACAAGCTGGTCAGAGAGTGGGGATGAGGAGATACACAGAAACAGGGGAGGAGACGATCAGAGAAAGAGGGAAGAAGAGGTGGACAGAGAGAAGAGGGAGGAGGGGGAGGTTTATGAGGCAGGTGGTCGATGGAGAGGGGTAGTGGAAAGGTGTGAGGAGGCAGGTGGAAGTGTTGTGGCTGTAAGATATCTCTACTATCAATAAGGATAGGAATGAGGATGAGAAGGTGATGATAACTAAAATTGTTCTAAAAGTACCTTTCAGTATTTCTGTCCAGTATTTAGTTGACTTGGAACACTATTAAAGTATGAAACGCTATTTATCTTTCATTTGTGCTGCTTATTGTGTCAATCAGGTCATAAGAATGGACAATAACTTTTGCCAGTGTATTTAGAGACCAAAGATCATGTCACAATAGCTGAATACCACAGATAAATTTAATATCCTCTCTGGGGGTCACATAGTGGGAAAAAAAGACATACACGTGTGTGGAGTATATGCGACATATGCATATGAGGGCAAAGGGAGGCTGTATGTATGTATGTGTTAATGTGTTATGTTCCACATCTCCTCCTGAACCAATGTATCAGTTTCAAACAAACTATAATACTTATTGTTGGAAAGAAGTACTGTGGAGGTAAGAACCACCTAGTTCCAATTAGGGTTGGCAGACAGAGATAGGGGGAGGGGGAAAGGAGATGGACAGAGAGAGGGGGATGGGGGAAAGGAGATACACAGAGAGAGAAGTGGAGGAGGAGATGGGCAGACAGAGAGAGAGGGGTAGGAGTTGGACAGAGATAGGGGTAGGTAGAAATGGACAGATAAAGGTCGAGGATGAGATGGACATAGATGGGGAGGAGGAGGTGACAGCCAGAGGGGGGGGGGAGGGAAGGAGGAGGTGGAGAAAGAAAGAAAGAGAGAGAGAGAGAGAGAGAAAGAGGGGGAGGAAGAGATGGGCAGAAAGTAGGTGGAGGGGAGATGGACAGAGACAATGGAGGAAGGAGGAAATGGACATAGAGAGAAGAGGAGGAGTAATAGTAGTAGTAGAAGTAGTAGTAGTAACAGGAGGACAAGGATGAGGAGGTGGACAGAGGGGGGAGGAAAAGATGGACAGAGTGTGAGGGGAGGGGAGGTGGTCAGAGAGAGGGGTAGGAGCAGACAGATTGAGGGAGGGGGGAGGAGATGGACTGAGAGAGTAGGGGTAAGAGGAGATATGTGCAATAAATAAAAAAAAGAGGAAAGTGGGTGAGTTACAGTGAACAGCATAGTGGACATATTATCATACAGCCACGATAGACATGAAACCAACGCCGACCACACTAGTGCCAAGTTTATTTACAAACTAGCTCCTCAGATGATGGAGAGATTGAAAGAATGTATGATGAGGTAAAAGAAATTATTCAGATGCTTAAAACATAGGAAAATTTAAACTGTGATTTGACATTTGGAATTCATTAGTTGGAAAATGAAGAGAAGGAAAAATAGTACGAGAACATGGACCGGGGGAAAGAAAGGGGAAGCTGGATGGTAGAATCTTGCACAGAATCCAAGTTAATTATCGCCACCACCTGATTTAAAAATCGTGGAAGTAGATTGTATACACGGAAGAGGCCAAGAGACACTGGAAGGTTTTCATATTGATTATACAATGGTAAGATAGAGATTTTGGAACCAGATTTTAAACTGTAAGACATTTCTAGGGGCAGATGTAGACTCTAATCGTAATTTATTGGTTACAACTGTGGATTAAAATAGAATAAATGCAAAAAGGCAGGAAATTAAGGAATTAGACCTAGATAAACTGAAGAAGCAAGATGTAAGTTTCAGTGGGAGCAATACACAATGATTAACTGAAACAGATGAAAGTAACACAGTAGAAGATGGATGGGTAGCTTTGAGAGACAAAACAGTGAATACAGCATAGAATCAAATAGGCAAATAGACAGGGCCTAGAAATCCTTGGATATCACAGTAGATACTGAATTTAAGTGATAAAAGAAGAAATATAAAAATGCAGCAAATGAAGCAGGTGAGAGGAAATACAGTCATCTAAAAAATGAGATTATGTAAAGTGCAAAATGACGAAGCCTGAACGGCTAGTGGACAAATATAAGGATATAGAAAAATATGTTACTAGGGAAAAGATAGACACTGTCTATAGGCAGATTAAAGAAATATTTGGAGAAAAGAGAAGCAACTGTATTAATATCAAGAGCTCATATGGGAAAAAAAAAGAAAAATTGAAATGTGGAAGGGTGTACGTAAAGTCCAGGAACACATTCAATTATTTATTGCACAAGAACCAAACATTGTACAGATATCATACATGCATAATTTTAAAGAGATACACTGAAAGCTTTTTTCCATGTATACTACCACAGCGTAGTTGGGTAATTTGTGACTTTTTTCTGTGGGGACACATTAAAGATCTGGTGCATGTACCGCATCTACCATGTGACGTAGCAGAGCTCCAGAGAGAATATGAGAAGCAACTGTCAAGTCTATGATGCCATGCTGGGACAGGTATGGCAAGAATTCCATTACCGTACTGACGTCTGCCGGGTCACTCATGGTTCGCATATCAAATGTTTGCAAAATAAACTTTCACAGTTCCTCTTCAAAATGCAATATGTATGACATCTGTACCATGTTTAGTTCTTGTGCAATAAACAACTGAAAGTGTTCCCGGACTTTATGTACACTCTATATATGAAGGGGCTATAAAAAACAAGTGAACTTGGTGGCAGTATTGTAGAAATGGAAGATGGAGTGGAGGGAGATGATGTTGGAGATATGATAGTGCAAGAAGAATCTGTCAGAGCAGTGAAAGATATAAGTCCAAATAAGGCCCCTGAAGTAGACAAAATTGCCTCACAACTATTGATATCCTTGGGAGAGCCAGACAGGATAAAACTATTTCATGTTTTGTGCATGGTGTATGAGACACGCAAAATACCTTCAGACTTAAAGAAGAATGTAGTTATTTTAATTCCAAATAAAGCAGGCGCTGACGTTTGTGAGTATTACTGAACTATGAGTTTTAATATATCATGGTTGAAAAATACTGACATGAATTATTTACAGAAGAATAGAAAAACTGCAAATTCATATGGGTGTAGGTTGCCGTAGTTATTCTGAGATGAAGAAGCATGCACAGGATCCAGTACTGTGGAGAGCTGCATCAAACCAGTCTTCAGACTGAAGATAACAACCACAGCAACATATAAAACACTGAATTTTTCAAGTCAGAATCCCCAAGTATTTGTAGGAAAGTCCTTTGAAAAAGACACAGAACAGATTATAAACCACCAATCAGTGACAAAGTACTTGAGAATAGTTGTCTCTTGCACAGGTGTAAAAATTAACAATATTTGAAGAATCAAGCATAAAAACTTTTTAAAAATTTAGTGTTAGTATAGTGCAGAAGAACTCATGGCTGATGAGTTCACATATTAAAATTCTTTAATTATTTCCAAATTTTCAACATTGTGAATCTACAGGGTGTTTCAAAAATGACCGGTATATTTGAAACGGCAATAAAAACTAAACGAGCAGCGATAGAAATACACCGTTTGTTGCAATATGCTTGGGACAACAGTACATTTTCAGGCGAAATTACAGTAGTTACAATTTCCAACAACAGATGGCGCTGCAAGTGATGTGAAAGATATAGAAGACAACGCAGTCTGTGGGTGCGCCATTCTGTACGTCGTCTTTCTGCTGTAAGCGTGTGCTGTTCACAACGTGCAAGTGTGCTGTGGACAACATGGTTTATTCCTTAGAACAGAGGATTTTTCTGGTGTTAGAATTCCACCGCCTAGAACACAGTGTTGTTGCAACAAGACGACGTTTTCAACGGAGGTTTAATGTAACCAAAGGACCGAAAAGCGATACAATAAAGGATCTGTTTGAAAAATTTCAACGGACTGGGAACGTGACGGATGAACGTGCTGGAAAGGTAGGGCGACTGCGTACGGCAACCACAGAGGGCAACGCGCAGCTAGTGCAGCAGGTGATCCAACAGCGGCCTCGGGTTTCCGTTCGCCGTGTTGCAGCTGCGGTCCAAATGACGCCAACGTCCACGTATCGTCTCATGCGCCAGAGTTTACACCTCTATCCATACAAAATTCAAACGCAGCAACCCCTCAGCGCCGCTACCATTGCTGCACGAGAGACATTCGCTAACGATATAGTGCACAGGATTTATGACGGCGATATGCATGTGGGCAGCATTTGGTTTACTGACGAAGCTTATTTTTACCTGGACGGCTTCGTCAATAAACAGAACTGGCGCATATGGGGAACCGAAAAGCCCCACGTTGCAGTCCCATCGTCCCTGCATCCTCAAAAAGTACTCGTCTGGGCCGCCATTTCTTCCAAAGGAATCATTGGCCCATTTTTCAGATCCGAAACGATTACTGCATCACGCTATCTGGACATTCTTCGTGAATTTGTGGCGGTACAAACTGCCTTAGACGACACTGCGAACACCTCGTGGTTTATGCAAGATGGTGCCCGGCCACATCGCACGGCCGACGTCTTTAATTTCCTGAATGAATATTTCGATGATCGTGTGATTGCCTTGGGCTATCCGAAACATACAGGAGGCGGCGTGGATTGGCCTCCCTATTCGCCAGACATGAACCCCTGTGACTTCTTTCTGTGGGGACACTTGAAAGACCAGGTGTACCGCCAGAATCCAGAAACAATTGAACAGCTGAAGCAGTACATCTCATCTGCATGTGAAGCCATTCCACCAGACACGTTGTCAAAGGTTTCGGGTAATTTCATTCAGAGACTACGCCATATTATTGCTACGCATGGTGGATATGTGGAAAATATTGTACTATAGTTTTCCTGACCGCAGTGCCATCTGTTGTTGACATTTGTAACTACTGTAATTTGAAAGTTTGTCTGCCTGAAAATGTACTGTTGTCCCAAGCATATTGCAACAAACGGTGTATTTCTATCGCTGCTCGTTTAATTTTTATTACCGTTTCAAATATACCGGTCACTTTTGAAACACCCTGTAAATTAAACTGTAAAAGCTGATATTATTATCTAAATGTGTATATCTGTTATTTTCTGTGTTGTTTGAATGCAAAAACTAAAGTATGCCATAACATAAGTAAAACACAACTGATGCATCACCATTGTCTTGATATAATGATTTTGGATGACAAGTCATGTGAGAATAAAGATGTAATCCAATCAACTCCCATTCCAAAGCCAATTATTGAATTAGTCTCATAATATTTGAGGAGAATAATGAAGATATCAAAGATATACAGTAAAGAAGTTTGAGAATCAGAATGCCCCTTTTTAACCAAACTGTGCAAAATACAAACTGTATTACTTACATTTCCACAGTTCTTGCAACTCTCAATAAATGAAGAGGCAAGGAGCAGAAACATCAATTCCTCAATACTTTACATTTCTAGAAATAAGGAAAATGAGATCTTCACACAAACAACATTTGGAATCTGCCTATATTTGATTGTATCTCCCCATTACACTTTTAGAATCCACTGAAACAATACCAGTATGATATTTTGTAGCTCAATAGGAGGATGCTCAACTTCATGTTAACTCACTTTAAAGTAGAGCTGACACAGAGCTGGACGTAGAACCACAAAACATCAATGAAAAACAATTTTATATTATTATTATTTATTTATTTATTTGTTTCACCTTCCAAGGAGCACATGGAACCATTAGTTAGCACTGGTCTTCTTAGCTTTCTTGTTCTTCTTTTCTTCCCAAAACTTCCTCATCCTTTCACTATGGGCCTGTCTTCTTTCTTGTGTTCATGCGTTTTTCAATTTCAGATTATTTTCCATCAGGTTTTTGATTGTGAACTTATGAGATTTGATTTTATGTCTGTATGCAGCCTGTGTGGTTTCCAGCGGGTCAATACTGAGCTCAGTGAGGCCATTTTGGGTTTCTGTTAGCCAGCGTGCCCTGGTTTGGCGAGTTCCTTTGATGATAAGGAAGATTTTCTTGGTCATTCTAGAGGCATCCAGTCTTGCTAAATGTCTGTAGAATTTCAATCACCTTTTCTGTGCAACTGACATGAAACATTCAGTCCTTGAGTACAGTTCTTCAGAGCTTTTGCGCATCCAGATACCATCTTGAATCTTGGGTCCAAATATTTTCCTGAGTATATACATACATAAAAAGCTGCATATATTCTTACATCTTAAAGGGATAATACTATACTCAGCCAAATGATTTTTCATTCCAAAAACTATTATAATCTGATAATTTTTGGTTAAATCCTTGTGGAGTTGATCTTAATTTTCTGTTGCCTATATAAGATCAGTTCTCGGTTTCATAAAAGATGTGAGCAGGTAGAGTAAATCTAATTTGTACTATAGCTTGTGGTCTACCTGCACCAGGAAAAGTTGTCAAACCGAGGATCATACATTATGTTACTGCAACTACTAAGCTTGCCTTATGTGTAAAGTAATGCTGAGCCTCACCTCCTAAGTTCAGTAGTCTTTCTTCTTTGACAACTTAATCTAGTATCAAAAAGTTCAATAGAAATAAAGCACAATTTCCAGATATTGTAGTGTGCTTGTAGTATGCTACCATTTTTATTGTATCATAATAAAAAGTACTGTGTGTAATCCGATCTTTTAGAGATCTCCACAGTACAACTATGTTTTTAAAGAGGTTAATTAACAACTATTTAAGTACACCATTTTCTGTAGTAATAAAGCTCATACTTGCCTTTCAGCATTCTTTTGCTTCAACCTGTATATGATTCATTTGTCTATTCCATTACTTTGTTACTAATTACCCTATACTTTTTGTGCTCACATGCTTTATCATCCCTTCAGTCCACCCATGTCCTCTTGTACAAATCACTGCCTTCCCTGTTGTTCTGTTTACTATTAATTTCTCCCCACATTTTTTTGTTCCTTTCTCTCCACAAAAGCTATTATCACTTTTGTGTGGTGCGTTTTTAATCCTTCTCACTTTTACCTGATTTGCCCCCATAATGATCAATTATATTTTGCTCTCGACAACTGATTGATGATCTGTGATCCTAAATCCTTCAGACAGTAAAAGGCTGAATGATTGTGAACAATTACTGTTGATGTAGTACTCATTATGTAAGTAATGGAGTATTTTTGTATTCAACAACCAAAATTAGAAAAAGGCCTAAAAATCTGAAAGTATTTATGTAAAAGATTAACCATCATATACAGATCCCATACAATCAATTGTGAGGTCCCTACATTACGTGTTCATGTTGTCACTTACAGGAAGTAAGCTAGTTAGACTGCAAGTCAGGAATGCATTTAAATTGTTTATATCTTACTAATTCACTGTGGAGCTTATAACCTCCTATCTTCAATAGGAGCAGAGAGATGGAGGAAAAATGCATTTTTTTAAATCCTTACCATATAGGCTGCCCTGCACGACACGCATGTCATGTGAATCGACCTGCTTTGCAAAACAGCCTACACATCAGGGAGCAAAAGAGTCTTCCAGCCCCCGTCATACAGGCTGCCCCGCACAACTAGCTCCTTGTTGTAGTAGTACCAGCCTGTTTATCGAGCTGTTTTACTGGGACTACATGTGTGGTTGGGCATGGCTGGGTGACGGCAGAGATGGATAGAAGAGGGTAAGGACAGAGAGAGGGGCAGGAGGGGTTGGATAGGAAGAGAGTAGGAAAGGAAGGGATGAACAAAGAGAGGGGGAAGGAGGAGAAAGTCACAGAGAGGGGGGAAGACATATGTACAATGGGGGGGGGGGGGGGAGGCGAAGAAGAAGAGATGTATAAGGTTGGAAGGAGGGAGAAGGAGATGGATAGTGACAGGGGAAAGACAAAATGACAGAGTGATAGGGGCAGTAGGACATGGACAGAGAGAGGGGGGGGAGAAGCACAAGGACAGAAAAAGAGGGGGGGAGGAGGAGATGACAGAGAGAAGGGGAGGAGAAGATGGACAGACAGAGGGTGAAGGATAAAATGAGCAGAGAGAGGGGATGAGGAGATGGACAGAAAGAGGTGGGAGGATGAGATGAACGGAGAGATGGGGTGAGGAAGAGGTGGATATGAAGAGGGAAGAGTATAAGTTGTATGATATACATGTGTCGCATATGCGAACAATCCTGGGGGCAAAGTGCTAGGTCATTGAAATGTTAATATACACTATTTACAAGCAAAATATTGTCTACTGTAATAGTAGTTTCAAATCCTCCTGCACTGTATTACTAAGATATGACATCAGTGATGTCATAATCCATATTTTCACCTCCTCTTATGGTCTTTATGTAGCTCACATTATATTACATGATCTTCCTGAAACACGACGAAGTGAGAAGAGATCAACAGCTATTTGTCTCTCTCCTAAACAGGATCCTGAGATTCCTACTGCACAAGCTCCAACTCTAAAAGTTGAGTGTGAGAGCACTTCTCCTCTCATTACAGAAAATTTTTGTCATTTCTTTTTGGACACTGGTTAAAGCTTTTACAGCAGTCTGCCTATCACCATAACAGCAAACATAAGGTTTGTTGTCAGTTTTAAGTGTGTGTTACTGGCTGTCAGACCACAAATCCATAGGCCTGTGACTGCACCCCTGGATGATCCTCAAATTTTTTCCAAGCCTCAGTTGAATTTTAGTGTATGTGAGGGGATGGGGGAGGTCAGATGAATGCAAAGGTGTACTATCTCCAACAGCATCATCCTAGTACAGAACTGTGGAGTGCAACTGAACCCAAGCTTTGGAATTTTACTTTATTTAGTATCACTAAAGCATCTTCCTAGTTCTCAGTACATTTTGTTTCTGATTCACAGGAATACCAGCTTTGAGTATCAGTAATTCATACTAGAAATTGGATCCCACGTAATATCAAGACTATATGTGTGTGTTGTTTTTCGATTTTTAATCTTTCAATAGTGAACATAGTATTTCTGTTTCAGAGGGTACAGCCATACCAGCATGGGCCATCATAGTTATTGTTGGAGTAATCATGCTCGTCTTAGGAGGTGGGCTGTATGCTATTATGAGGAAAATTGTTCTAGGAAGCAGTAACACAGATTACTCTCCTACTGCAGTAAATGAATCTTAAGAAACACTTGCAACAAAAATTTCCAGTAAGTTCATATATCTATAAGTTGGCCAGCTCATTATGTAAAACCAGATACATGACGTTACTGCAATGGGCATGCGATTAATTACCTTGAAGTCAAAGGGCAGTTTTAAACAAAAATAAACAACTGAAAATTTGAACAAATACTGTAGTTTTTGGTAGTGGACTGTCTTGTTTCTTACTCCTACTCCATATCTTTTGCTCTCTCTTTACAAACTCATAATAGAATACGCTAAAGAAAGTATGTATGCAGATAGTTATTAAAAACTTCTGTTCAAGACATCCTCCAAACTTATGTCCGTCTGTACTTGGATATTTGTATATTTCAGAACTGCAATTTCAATGAAATGATTACAAAAAACTTTGATGAAGTACAGCAACAGAACTATTTTTTCATTGAGAGTAGCTTTTTCATAACAAGTCAGGAACATGTAATAAGCACCATTTTTACAAGATATATAACAATAGTTAGTGTTCGTTATTGATTACATAAAAATAGCATGTGGTATTTGGATGATACCACAATGCAAATAAACATATGCCCTTCTTTACTGGAAAGTTGCAACAGATACTGAGTGTTTACCTTATAATAAAATGACTGGGGAAAAAAATAAATAAAAAGTAATTTAAAAAAGCATTAGTTAGACACCTTATACTAAGGAGTTATTAAAATTATATTCATACACTTAGCATGAAACTGTATAATACATACACTAAAGAATTACAGTAATTATCATACATGTCTCTCTCTTTCAGGCTAGACACAAGGAATCAAAATAAATTGAATTTCATTCAATTGAGGATTTCAGTTCAGTTTCAAAAGTGCTTCTCATCCCAGCACTGCATTTGGAATTAGATATAATACAATAAAATTCATTTAATAATCTATTGTAAATAATGTTCCAGTTTTGCCTACTGAACAGACAATCTATTGTAAATAATGTTCCAGTTTTGCTTACTGAACAGATAACTTACAAACTCAACTATTTCGCTGTTCTTTGGATTGTGTTGTTCAGGGAGTATGGGCATGTTTTGTGAGGAAGGGCCATTATTCACAGCATTAATCTGTGTAAACAGTTTATTTTAAACAGACTTTTTTTTGCATTTTTCTGATATTCAGAAGATAGATGAATACTATTTTTTTAAATTACTCTTGTGAAAGCTTCATCTCATAAATTTGATTATCATATATTTGAGTAGCAGCCAATTGTAGGTTTCTAACTTAGCTGGAAATGTATCATAGAATATTCAAATTAATATTTTGTCTGTACACAATAAAATACCTGTCAGAAATATATCACTACACAATTATATATTATTTTGGTTCAAAGTATACTGCATATAGTTTTATTTATGATGTCACTAATTAGCAAAAACTAAATTCCAAGATAGATGTTTAAATCAATTGTTCTAATAATTCCTTATACTATAGACTGAATGAGAATAACAATTAACCATTTTGTACATCAGCCCTCAACTGTAAGATGTTCTTTATTAAATATATTAAAAATTTTGGAAATTTGAAGAAATATTATACCATTTCTGCTGTTCTTTATTCTTTACAGCATGATTTGTACAATATTTTAATGATTTTATACAATAAAAACATGAAAGGCTATATGCAGTCATCACTATCCACATGCCTTGACAGTTTAGATTGATGCTTTGCAAATATTTTGCCACACATTGCAGGTCTTCCATTGAATGGGCTGTCACAGACAGCTAATAATTTAGAATGTTTGATGTTTAGAACGTTTATTGTCAGCTGCTTAGTATGTTTTCACACAATTTGCCTTGTCAATAACTACAGTAAATAATACAGATTTGTACACATATATAAGCTTAAATATAATGGATTGTATATATAAGCACATCTACAAATAGTTACAGTTACTCCAAGCAAAATTTGTGTATATCAATCTCCATCAACTTGTCCACTGAGTAACAGTCATACTCTTTTAGGCAAGTTTCTAAAATTTTTAAAACCTTTGTAACAGAATCAAGTGTGCTATTTTTGGTAGTTTGTTGAACAAATTCAGACTCGTGTGTTTATGGCTTTAGTGTGTGTGTTGTCATGCTTCATTTTTTTCCCCTGTATTTCAGTGAACTTTGTACACTTACAATTCTGTCGATTGATAGATGGCAATGACAATGAAGTTCATCTCCTTTTCCAAAAACAAGGTATTTCTATTCTTCACTTCCAGAAAATTTGTATACATAAATCTTTGGCAACTCTTACGCATACTTTACTTGGTTTTATCACTAAAATATCAATTTTCATTAAATGAAACAATACGTTCTGAGAGACGGCCTAGCAACACGTCCTCGTTCCACAAGATACAGATTAACAGTTCTCTTTTTTTTCTTTTTTTTTTTTTAATAAATCAATTGTCCTTTTTTTTTAGAGTCCATGCTCAAAGATTCACAACTACTATCATTGCGGGGATGGCGCACTAAAGAGTTTGTTGCTGCCCAGCTGTGCTTCATTTCACTTCAAGTACTTTTTGAATCAAATTTACATTTACGGTATTTACACACATTACTGAGCTTCTCAGAATAAAATCAGACACAAATTAGTTAAAAAAAAAGGGCAGTGAGGCTCACATAACATTAATGTATGTGTGTGTGTGTGTGTGTGTGTGGAGTAGAGCTAATTTATCTTGTGACTATTTCTTGTACTTTGCAAATTAACCATATTTCTTATTCTAAATTTGTGTAAATCTTCTCTGGCATAAATTAATGAACTATGGATATAAAGGCTTGGGATTGTAATTATGTAAAATGATCTGAACTGAGTTCTGCAAGTCTCTCTGGGAGGCAAATCTAGAAAAGATCTAATAACTCTCTTCTACCACTGTAAAATGTGAGCTGACTCTGATGCATTTCCCCACTGTAGGTGAGAGTGGAAGAATCCATAATAAGTTTTCTACTGATATTTCGTCTTAATTTATGTGGCAAGAATAGTACTGTCCTTAGTTTGCTGCTTAAGTAATTTATTTGTCAGTCCCAAACAGCCTTTTATCAGTTTTATCAGTTGTAATTCCAGACTTAGTTGTTTGAGAATGACATAAAGTTGTTCTTCTTCTTCTTCTTCTTCTTTTTTTTGGGGGGGGGGGGGGGGACAGATGGTTACTAGATACAAGTAATAAATCACCTCAATTATTTTTCACTATAATTTTGAATACTTTGTAAATTTTCACCTGTTATTAGTGTCATGTCATTGGCATAGACCATGCTGAGATACTATTTTTCTGACAGATAATGTTTTCATAGAACAAGCAAATAAATACATGACTGCATAACCCCTGTAGCCTACACCCATTTGAACCTGCTTGCTGTAGCCAAACCTTCTTCTCCCTCTACAGTTTTTATCCATTCTATCGCCACCCACCTGCACACACAAACACAAACACTTGCTTCCATTACCAAACTGATGAGTCCTTCCTGACGCTTAAATTTATACTGAATTTCTCCTTTCCAGAAATTCTTTTCTGCTATTGTGTCTGCATTTTATATCCTCTACTTTGCCTATCATCAGTTATTTTGCTGCACAAATAGCTAACCTAAGTGAATATTTTTAGAGCTCATTTCCTAGTCTAATTCTCGCAGCAATTTCTGATTTAAATCAACTTCATTCCATTACTGTGGTTTTATTTTGTTGATGTTCATCTCATGAACTATTTCCAAGATATTATCTAGTCTGCTCAATTAATCTTCCAAATCCTTAGTTGTCTCTGGTGGAATCACAATGTCATTAGCAAACCTTAAAGTTTTTTACTTCTCCTACATAAACTTTAATACACTTTCAACATTTATCCTTGGTTTATTTTACTACTTGTTCAATGTATGTATTGCATAACATCAGGAATAGTCAACAACACTGTCTCACTCCTTTGTCAACTACTGCTTCCCTTTCATGTCTTTTGAGTTGTGGAATTTCCTTGAAGAAATTCTTGTACTGAAATGCGAAGGGCAGAGTGATGTTGATCAAAACACTTCATGAAGATACAAGCCAAATGGAGACTGTGAAAAGAAAGAAGATCGTATAATAGACTGCAAAACTTTGGAAGACTTGAGCACAACAAATAATGCTTTTACTGTATATATATATATATGCCGACAGTCTCGGAAAAAGACTGGCAGAAACCCTATATAACTCAGGATGCAGTGCTACTAGTGTAATAAAACCTGATGCTCCACTGAAAGAGATTGTCAATAACTGCGAAAATATGAGTATCAAGATAAAGAAAAATGATTGTGTTCTAATCCTAGGGGGCGGAGTAGATGTCCACTGCAATGATGTATTATCAGCAAGACGAGTGCTAAGAGAGACGCTAGAAAAGCTCAAAAATGTACATGTGATGGTAACCAGTATTCCATATGATTTCTTTAAGAAATCTCGGGTTAACGAAGAAATCAAAAAAACTAACAGACTGCTTCACAAAATAACAAAGTGCTACCCAAATTCAACATTTGTCCAGCAAGATTTCAGAAAACAACATTTCATAAACAATGCCATCTCCTAAATAGAGCAGGACAACTGTATGTCTGTGCTCAAATTATGAAAACAATGAATAATCTCAATGATCAACACAAACTGCCTGGTGTCCTCACCATAGCAGTAACTGAGCAAATGGAAATTTGCAAGGAAACACCTAAGATGAGAGAGATACCTAACATACTGGTACCAGTATCTGAAGGAGTGGTAGAATATGGGGTACCAGCAGAAATGTCAGGAACATCCATCAGAGTTGAAGAGGAAACAATTTCTTCAGATGAGAAAGCCTACAAACCTAGTGCAAACTCATGTGCACCTGAAACCTCCAAGGATGAAGCTGTCAGCACATTTGACACACTTCATGCCTCATGCTCACTTGTAACTAGGACTGCAACCACACCAACAGCCAAGAACCATTCTACTAGATCCAGAAACTCATCAGCTGCTCTGCAGACATCTCAAAGGAAGAGCCTCAGGATAAGAAGAGCTGCTGTGCGTAGTGACTATTTTTTATGGGATCTTCGCAATTCAAAGAAGAAGAAAAGGCAGAATCTTTACAGTGTCACCAACAAGAAAGTACAAAGGTAAATAGTGCAGCAAATCCACTACATGAAACTTTAACAGTTGTATACCAAAATGTGCAGGGACTAGAAAGTAAATTAGCTGAAATAGAAGTTCTATTAACTGATTATCTAAAAGACATTAACATACTATACGTAAGTGAGCACTGGGTAAAAGAAATGCAAGCGTCTAGCATAATTATTCCAGATTTTGAAATGATTAGCAAATTTTGTAGAATCAACCATAAAGGGGGTGGGACATGCATTTATGTTAGGACAGGGGTAGAATCAAAAGAAATTAAATGTAAACTAAAATGCATAGAAAAAGATTTTGAATACAGTATATGTGAGCTGACCAAATTAAAAATTACTATTGTGTATTTGTACCGATCACCATTGGGCAACTTTGCCATTTTTATGGAAAACCTTGAGGGACTACTGAATGAACTTAAACATAATGTAATTGTTCTTGGTGATTTTAATGTTAACTTTAAGAATGATTGTAGTAAACAACAGCAACCGTGCAATCTGTTTTTGTGTCATAATATGATGGCAACTGTAAATGAAGTTACCAGATGCGGAAATATGTCTGAAACTATAATAGATCAAGTATTTATAAGCAAGGACAAGTGTGAATATAACACTGAAGTAATTGACACTGGTTTCTCGGATCACAAGGATATCAAATTGAGTTTAAATGTCACATCTTACAAGGACCCTGTTATCAATAACAGTTACACAGAAAGGAGATTTATAAATGATGACAGCATAAGAATTTTTAGTTACATTCTGGAAAATGATAACTGGGGTAGTGAATCAAGTGGTGATGTCAACACAAAGTTTGACTCATTCCTTGAAAGCTATAAACACTGCTTCGAGGTTGCCTTTCCTATAAAAAGAGTCAAAACTAAACATAAAACCAAAACATGGGTTACAAAGGGGATTAGAAAGTCATCAGACACTCTTAGAAAGTTAAATAAATCAGCCAGGAAGAATGTAGCGCTGAAAGCACATGTGAAATGTTATAGAGGCCTGTACAAGAAAGTAATAATTGCAGCTAAGAAGCTTGATAGTGATTCATATATTGAGAAAGGTAACAACAAAATGAAGTCAACTTGGGAGGTAATAAATAAAAATATAGGTAAACACAAAAGAAAAGATAACAGCTTTGTCATTAAAAGTGGGGGTAAAACTGTTAAGGACCCACTTCAGATTGCCAACATATTTAACAAACATTTCACAAATATAGCCACAAATTTAATTAAAACTAAATGCAATTCCAATAGCAAGGTAAAAATCCCCATGAATGACATGACAATGTTCCTTTATCCAGTAACTGAATCAGAGGTACTAAATGCTATAAATAAGTTAAAAAATAAAATGTCATGTGGGTGTGATGGGATTCCTGACAAAGTCATTAAGCAAAGTGCAAGAAACATAGCCTCACATCTCACTGAGATTATAAATGAATCTTTTAAGACAGGGGTGTTTCCATCAAAACTTAAAATGTCAACTATAAAGCTGCTTTACAGGAACGGTGATAAATATGATATTAGTAAATTTAGGCCTTTATCAATGTTGTCAGGTTTCTCAAAAATAATAGAAAGGATAATGTATCATAGACTATACAAATTTCTTATTAAGAATAGAATATTGGTTAATGCGCAAAATGGTTTCCATAAAAATAAATCAACTGAAACAGCTATCTTCAATTTTTTGCAACTTGTTCTAAATTGCATAAATAGAAAGTAATTAAATTGTGGATTGTTTTTAGACTTATCAAAGGCCTTTGATGTCATCGACCATACGTTACTGCTTAGGAAGTTATATGCCTATGGGATACGTGGAGTTGCCCACAAATGGTTTGAATCATATCTGTCGGACAGGTATCAGAAGGTGGAGATAAGCCATGCAGATAGAACATATTCATCAAGATTCGAGAGAGTTTTGTACGGAGTACCCCAGGGATCTGTATTAGGGCCATTACTGTTTTTAATATTTATCAATGACCTACCAAATCAACTATCTGAAGCAGAGGCAGTACTGTTTGCTGATGATACAAGTTTGTCTGTTAAAGCAAATAGTGAAGCTGACTTACAGGAAAAAGTCACATTAGCAACAGACGAAGCAGACAGATGGTTTAATAAAAACAGACTCATTGTGAATGCCAAAAAAACAATGTGGATCAACTTCAGACATACACTCCTGGAAATTGAAATAAGAACACCGTGAATTCATTGTCCCAGGAAGGGGAAACTTTATTGACGCATTCCTGGGGTCAGATACATCACATGATCACACTGACAGAACCACAGGCACATAGACACAGGCAACAGAGCATGCACAATGTCGGCACTAGTACAGTGTATATCCACCTTTCGCAGCAATGCAGGCTGCTATTCTCCCATGGAGACGATCGTAGAGATGCTGAATGTAGTCCTGTGGAACGGCCTGCCATGCCATTTCCACCTGGCGCCTCAGTTGGACCAGCGTTCGTGTTGGACGTGCAGATCGCGTGAGACGACGCTTCATCCAGTCCCAAACATGCTCAATGGGGGACAGATCCGGAGATCTTGCTGGCCAGGGTAGTTGACTTACACCTTCTAGAGCACGTTGGGTGGCACGGGATACATGCGGACGTGCATTGTCCTGTTGGAACAGCAAGTTCCCTTGCCGGTCTAGGAATGGTAGAACGATGGGTTCGATGACGGTTTGGATGTACCGTGCACTATTCAGTGTCCCCTCGACGATCACCAGTGGTGTACGGTCAGTGTAGAAGATCGCTCCCCACACCATGATGCCGGGTATTGGCCCCGTGTGCCTCGGTCGTATGCAGTCCTGATTGTGGCGCTCACCTGCATGGCGCCAAACACGCATACGACCATCATTGGCACCAAGGCAGAAGCGACCCTCATCGCTGAAGACGACACGTCTCCATTCGTCCCTCCATTCACGCCTGTCGCGACACCACTGGAGGCGGGCTGCACGATGTTGGGGCGTGAGCGGAAGACGGCCTAACGGTGTGCGGGACCGTAGCCCAGCTTCATGGAGACGGTTGCGAATGGTCCTCGCCGATACCCCAGGAGCAACAGTGTCCCTAATTTGCTGGGAAGTGGCGGTGCGGTCCCCTACGGCACTGCGTAGGATCCTACGGTCTTGGCGTGCATCCGTGCGTCGCTGCGGTCCGGTCCCAGGTCGAAGGGCATGTGCACCTTCCGCCGACCACTGGCGACAACATCGATGTACTGTGGAGACCTCACGCCCCACGTGTTGAGCAATTCGGCGGTACGTCCACCCGGCCTCCCGCATGCCCACTATACGCCCTCGCTCAAAGTCCGTCAACTGCACATACGGTTCACGTCCACGCTGTCGCGGCATGCTACCAGTGTTAAAGACTGTGATGGAGCTCCGTATGCCACGGCAAACTGGCTGACACTGACGGCGGCGGTGCACAAATGCTGCGCAGCTAGCGCCATTCGACGGCCAACACCGCGGTTCCTGGTGTGTCCGCTGTGCCGTGCGTGTGATCATTGCTTGTACAGCCCTCTCGCAGTGTCCGGAGCAAGTATGGTGGGTCTGACACAGCGGTGTCAATGTGTTCTTTTTTCCATTGCCAGGAGTGTATTACAAATAAAATAAAAACTAACCTTAAAGTAGAACTGGGTAAGTGTAAGATTGAAGAAGCATCATACACTAAATTCTTGGGAGTATGGTTTGATGAACACTTAAGATGGGAAAAGCATGTTATATCATTGAACAAAAAATTAAGTCAAACATGTTATATACTTAGAATGCTGAAAAGCTCATGTAATATTAAAACAGTGTTATGTGTTTATTTCTCATTCATGCACAGTTTATTAAGATACGGTGTACAGTTTTGGGGGAACATCAGTCTAACAAAACATTCATTTAGACTACAAAAGAAGGCAGTCAGAATAATAAAAGGTATAGGATATAGAGACTCTTGTAGGCATGCTTTCAAAGAATTAAAAATCATGACACTACCATCCTTTTACATATATGAAAGCATATGTTTCTTAAAAGAACACAAGGAATTTTCTACATTAAACAGAGAATTTCACAACTACGAAACAAGGAATTGGAATGACTTCCACAGAGAAATTCATAAAACAGCTATGTATCACAAAAGTGTACTATACCAACCCAAAATCCTCTACAGTGCTCTCCCCAAAGAACTAAAAATAATACCAAAACTGCACATATTTAAAAGAGAATTAAGAAACATGTTATTGAGCAATAGTTTTTACAGTATTGAAGAGTTTATGAATCGTTGACAATAAAAGCGCAGTTAATATTTCCCTGACATAATAAATATGTGTAATTGCTCACATTTAAATACTTGCTGTTTCTATGAAAGTGTGAAACAGTGTTAATGTAAGAATGGAAATAATCTTTGATGTGGGAATCACTAGCTGTTTTTTGTACATTGTTATCCTACTTGTATATTTTTTATGTTAATGTTCTTATAGTTCCATTAAAATTGTAATGTCTAAGTGGCAAGTAAATTCAATTATAAATTTTCATTTACATGTATTTTAAATTGTAATGTTTATTGACAAGTCCTATGTCATTTTGATGATGTACTACAAGGATGCTAATAAATTGAATTGAATTGTACACTAGACAGTTGTTCATAGCAAACTAAAAGCATCAAAGGTACTCAGTGGGCAGGAGAGCAACCCACTGCCCAAAGGGTCTTATTCACTTGCACTTGTGTTACTGACAGTGAGGCCCCACAGAGCCCCCCTCCCACACTCCCCGGGAATGCAGAGCATGGGGGAGGCATCATTACAGGGCACAGCTGTCAACACTCCTGAAAGAAAGGATGAGTGCTAGTTCTGCAAGGTTCGCAGGAGAGCTTCTGTAAAGTTTGGAAGGTAGGAGACGAGATACTGGCAGAAGTAAAGCTGTAAGGACCGGGCGTGAGTCGTGCTTCGGTAGCTCAGATGGTAGAGCACTTGCCCGCGAAAGGCAAAGGTCCCGAGTTCAAGTCTCGGTCGGGCACACAGTTTTAATCTGCCAGGAAGTTTCATATCAGCGCACACTCCGCTGCAGAGTGAAAATCTCATTCTGGAAACATCCCCCAGGCTGTGGCTAAGCCATGTCTCCGCAGTATCCTTTCTTTCAGGAGTGCTAGTTCTGCAAGGTTCACAGGAGAGCTTCTGTAAAGTTTGGAAGGTAGGAGACGAGATACTGGCAGAAGTAAAGCTGTGCGGACCGGGCATGAGTCGTGCTTCGGTAGCTCAGATGGTAGAGCACTTGCCCGCGAAAGGCAAAGGTTCCGAGTTCCGAGTCTCGGTCGGGCACACAGTTTTAATCTAATGGGAATCTGCTGGGCACATTTAGTATACATGATTTCTGTTATAGGTTCACATTTTCTGCAGACAGCTTTGTGGCAGTTTATGTAGCTCTCACTGGTCTTGTTGCTCTACAAAGGCTCATTTGGTGCTTCTACTGCTTTTTAGATGTTTTTGGTTCCCTATCTTCTTCATTCGTCTGTATTTCTTCCTGCTCTTCCACTTTCATTCCCTTGAGTTCATTCTCCAGCTGAAGTATGAACTTTTTCCTTTCCATTTTCTTGTGTGTTATGAGTTTTGTAGGTGACCTAGACATATACTGCAGGTTTTCCAAGGTGCTGTAGAAGACATGCATCAGCCATCTCCTACATGTGACCTTTGTAGTGTATAAGACGTGGGACACCCTTGCCTTCCTCTAGCCTTAGAGCTGACTTACTCAGCCATTTGCAGGGAGACCTACTGATTAACCCTTTTGTGGGCAAAATTATTGAGCAATTTTTTTTAATGAATGGAGAGCAGATAGTAGTTAACAGATAGGTATATTTGTCATACAGAATGTCAAATTTGCTACAACTGTGAAGTTGAGGTCACGCAACAAGGTGGGAAGTATTCTTCCCACTGCCCTTCCTTGGAGTTAAATGATAAAAACAACTTTTTCTATATATATTTATTTACTAAATTTACTTCTTTTGTTACAATGATTGTTCTCAATTACTTGCCATGAAATTTTCTGAAACATGGGTCTATGCAAAGTGGTATTTGACAATATCTACAAACACAACAAGTGCACTTTTCTGCAGCTTTGGTACTACAATGACGACACCTCCTGTAGGATTCTCCTAAAATGGGTTGATGCTCCCCTACAGCCACATGACAAACATCTTCAGGTACTTTATCCCTTTTTACCAGGAAGACAGGTTTTTGTCCACGCCTTTTTCAGGATGAGAGGCCAGTGATCAGTTGTCTGGCTAGATGGATCCTCTATGTGAGCCGATCATGCTGTCCACGTTCTCTTTTACTTATTTTCCACAGGATAAAACTGTTCATTATAGCAACGTCCACCAGGAAATAAAGTATTCTGTGCCACCATTTTACAAAATGGCTCTGAGCACTATGGGACTTAACATCTGAGGTCATCAGTCCCCTAGATCTTAGAACTACTTAAATGTAACTAACCTAAGGACATCACACACATCCATGCCTGAGGCAGGATTCAAACCTGCGACCATAGCGGTCGCGTGGTTCCAGACTGAAGCGCCTAGAACCGCTCGGCCACACCGGCCGGCACCATTTTACAGAACGTCTGCCAATAGCATACCTTTCTCGCAATTGATCAAACTTATCGACACCACCCATTATTTTGTTGTATTCTGCCACAACTTCAGTCAAGAAATCTCTGTCCTAGTACCATCCTTGTTTTTCCTCTTCACTGTGATTGTTTCTCTTGGGTCATGAATTGAGGACAGGGAAGTGACTGGACAGTCATCCATCAACTTTACTGCAGAAATGGCTCCTTTTGTTTCAAACTGGAATTCTCCTCATTCCAATTTTACGTTTTCCTTCATAAATTTGGGTAAATGTTTCCTGTTGGTCTTCACTGTTCCATATCCATACACACCAATCTTCTAAAGTGTTGACATCAATTTCACGGTGATGAAGAACTGTCAAATGCAGCTACATCCAATATAAGCTCTCATTTCTTGAGTATTTGTGTCCACTCAGATTTTTGATGGACATCTACTACCACGATTTTGTTTTCCACACAAGTTTGTTTCCTTTACAAGGAGAGTGAAAACATCATCATCATCAAAGAATGTAGAAAAATAAGTGAGCTCCCAATCATTGGCACTACAGAGAAATTTTGGTTTTCCTTCCATTTGTGTTTCAAAGTTGTCTTTACATTGTTGAAGTAAGAACAGTCACCATACCAGTCTTCTTCACTTTCACTATTCCAACATATCACTACTGGCAACACTTGGAAGCATGAATGATTCACTGTCATGTTCATCACCATAAATGTCTTGTTCCACAGAAACACGCCTTGAATCACTGGTGACTGTGTTATCTAGAACATTCAGTTCGTCTGCAGCACCTTCACCTCCTTCAGTTTCTGAATCACTTTCATCAGGTAATGAAAATAATATGTTGTAAATTTCATCAACATGTTTAGGATTGCTGAGGTCTAGGGAATGAGACATCTGAAAGGCATGCAATGTAAAGAAATAGAGAACTGGAGAGTGTAAAAAATACTACGACAGATTCAACGGAAGCAAGCACTTGGTTTGGTATGGTAAACCTGACATTCTTTAGTAACGTAACGATCTGTGCATTATTTCTGAAACCCACTAAGTCAAAAATGTCGAATAAATGTGGCAAAATATAGAAATATTGGTTCTAGAGACGTAAAACAATGGGCTACCAAAGAGGTGGTGGGAAGGATTCTTACCACCAACAAAATCAAATACTACAAATAAAGTTCACAAGGACTGTAAGTAAAACACATTTTACAACAATCAAGGAACACCAATTAATAAGAAACCATAGCAAAACAAAAAGTATTTACCTTATACTATAACTTTGAGGAAAAAATCACAAAATGTCATGCAAACAGTTCCTCCACTGTGCAACACTCAGCCATACAAAGCCTCTGCGCAACGGTACAGCAAAAACGGTGGGAACTTCCAGCTGGAAGTAGTACCCTATACTGTTCACTAGGTGGCAGTTCCAGACAGAGGTGGGAACTGTGAATCCCATGGGACTAGGAGCGAGTTCATTGTAGTGGGAAGCATGTTTCCCACGGCTGACGAAAGGGTTAACATTGATTTTATACCATAGCAGAACTCTGCAAATTTTCATATTAAAAAATCATTTCCACAGGTGATAAATGACAGTGGTAAAACCCAGTCACTCTTTTTCATTAAAAGAATGTGTCCATTTTCTTATAGCATCCCATGACAGTACTACAAATATCTCTTCAGAGAACACTATCAGTAACTTTACATCCACTGGCTGGTTTTATTCAAATTGCTTGTGGCTTCTTACAGTAGTACTGAAGACAACTGGCTGTCAGCCAGCTGGAAACTCTGATTTATTCACAGCCTACATGATCTGCTGACCGCTATTTAAGGTAACATAAAAATTTTCTCTTCCTCAAAGCAATAGCTGCTGACATGTCTTACTGGCCAATTTTCCATCTCACAGGAAGAGGTGAAACCTATAGCACTTACTTTGTAGTATTCAAGGTGTTCTGCGAAAATAGTACTCCATCAAGCAAAATAGACAACATTCTCAAGAATCTCACAAAGCATCTTGAAAGAGGATAGTGCTTGAGGACATTACATGAATTCAGTACACTTAACGTGTATGAAATATTCTAATGGAGCACATCAGGTGGGCTGCTTCAAACAAAGTACATTTTCCATTTATCTACCATGGCACAGAACATCTCCTTTGACTTCATCTTTAATATGAAAAAATTGTTTGTTTAGAAAAAGAAATGACATAAAGGCAATTCCAGTTAATGTATCTTTAGCAACACATAAACAATATTGAAATCATTGCTAAGCTGTCGGAAAATTTCCCTTCTCAGAACTGACTGACTTAACAAACAAGAATATACACACTATATTGTCCTGTGGTGAGGGGTTTTGTCACAGTGAATGAGATGGAGGAGGAGAGGAGTGGAAGAGAGGACGACTTCCATAAAATTGCAAAATGGTGTGTCAGTTTTCCCTTGAACTATCCTATTTTCCCTCCTCCATTCAAAACTTCAAGTTTACAATAATATTTTTTTTTTACCAGTCTTCTGACTGGTTTGACACAAATCACAACTTCCTCTAATGTGCCAACTTCCTTATTTCAGAGCAGCAGTTTCACCCAATATCTTTAGTTATTTGTGGGATGTATTCAGATCTCTCCCATCATCTACATTTTTTACTTTCTACAGCTCTCTGATATCTTAACACATGTCCTATCATTCCATGCCTTCTTGTCAGTGTTCTTCATACGTTCCTTTCTTCACACATACTGTGTAGAAAGTCCTTGTTTATTACCTTACCCATCCATCTCATTTTCAACATCTTTGTATGGCACTATATCTCAAATGCTGTGATACTCTACTTTTCCCATTTTCCAACTGTTCATTACTACGTAAAAAAGGTGAACAATATGATGTGTACATTATAAGTGCAGCTTTTAGTATAAACAGTATGTCTCGAGTTCTTTGTAGCTTCCTTGCAGTAACTACATTTTCCATTTGGTAGCAATCAATATGTACTAAAAGTACTGTATTCAAGTGTGTGTGTATGCATTAAATATTAATAACACATTCATTCTAAAACTGCAACATTTTTGGTGACGACCAATGCCTCAAGCCAATGCCACATCATATATACAAATATAACAACTGCACATCAACCATGTGGGATCCACTGCCAACTGTTTAGGTGCAAACAAATGTACTCTTCACCCATATCACAATTAAACCACTACCATTCTGGCAAACAAAATCCTGTTCTATGATTTACACAATTTGAAGGCCAGTCAGTGTTAGCCCACATAATCTTCAACAAAACCAAGCACAGTTACATTGTCACTGCGCTGAACGAGGACATGGCCATGAATGTTCAGGATATTTTGGCCTCATCATGAAACACTGACCAAGGCACTCCCATTAAAACTCACATCCAATCATCCTGATTTTGGTTTTCCGTGATTTTCCAAAATTGCTTCAGGCAAATGCTGCAATGGTTCCTTTGGAAGGACACAGCTGATTTAGTTCCCCACCATTCCCTCCTCTGAGCTTGAGCTCCATCTCTAATGACCTCATTGTCAATCGGATGTCAAACACTAACCACCACCTCCTCCTCCTCCTCCCATTAAAAATGCTCTAATCAGGTGCCTGTTTCAATTTCTAGCCAAACGATTAGAAAAGTAACTCTGGACGGAAGAGTTTGGGGATCACACCCTTTCACCATTGCTGTCTCGCTTACAGACCCTGGCAAACAATGCAGTTGATAAAGAGATTCACAAAACATCTGGCTGTCATGCCCACCACCAGACACACAGAAAATATGGAACATGCCGGTGATCTTGATGCCGTAGCACAAACAACTGTATTGTTGAGATGTATTTGTCCACATGTGTTGCAGGCATATGATCACAATCGGACAATTCCCTCAACTCATTTCAAGCACAAATTGCTGGACATAGTGTAAAGTCGCCACTCTTCAAACACAACATTCCATTCGACAGACATAGCATCAACACTTACGATGGAGTCGCTGCCATTCACCTCCAGCTGCTAAGGTATTCTGGTACCACAGATGACCTGACTCTCAAGCTCAAAATTGCTGCTCCCCATCTGAGCTGGAAAATGTGCCCATAAGTCAGTAATATCAGCAACTGGCTTGCCAGGTAGCAGCTGTTGAGTGTCACGTAACAGTGTAAAAAAATGCAGTTTTTAGTGGACACAGGTGCTGGGATACCAGTTTTCTCAACTACCTCACCGCAGTAGTGACTGCCAATGGTTCCATACTTAAGACAAATGGGCATGTTACACTCTCACAGTACTTAAGCATTCGTTGTGACTTTATGTTGTAATTCATTGTGGCACATGTAATGTACCCCATCTTTATCATTTTATAGCCTGCTCCAGGACATTTGCTACCACCGCCGAAGTATTCATACAACTAATAACTTATTTATTTGTGGACATTTATGCTGTGTAGATAACACTGCCGTAAGCATGATCATTGGTATTTCTTGTGATTTAGAACTCCTTAAACAGTTGCCAAAGGCCATTCAGCAGCTACCCATACTAGTGCCTGTGCAGAACCCAATAATACATTGTATTCTAACCACCGATTCATGTTTAACCTCTTTGACTGCCACCTAATAAATCAAAGATTGAATTTCCTTTTAAGCTTGGAAGAGGGATCTCAACTGTTGGACATTGCCTGCCCGTGCAGTTCCAAAGAAGACCAACAGATGGTACTCTCCGATTGATATCCTGTTCTGTATGTAGGATATTTATCATTCTGTATGCAGGGTAAACATGTCCTCTCAACAACAGAGTTGGTACATGCTTTCTACCAAATACTCATTGTTTTGGAAGACATACCTAAAACTGCCACATGTACTCCATTCATCCTATTTCAGTTCACTACGATACCTTTTGGATTATGCAATGCTGCGTAAGCCTTCCAGTGTTTTATGAACAAAGTCACATGCGATCTTGACTTCTGTCTATATTGATGATGTTTCAGTGATGTACAGCTCTCAGGATAGACATCTAACAAAAATTCACAATAAGCACCCTCACCCCCAGGTGTAATAATATTGTGGTTGACTAATATGTCCATCTGGTTTACAGCTTCATTGTATTCAGATGCCTCACTAAAATGTAATGTTATATTCTGATGTTCATACATAACACACGCCCATTTCTGAGAAGGAACTTTTGTCAGCACACAGTCTTGTCATTGCATGATTTGTCCCACCCTGGGGTCCAGAGTGTGACAAGGCTGGTTAAGCGAGTTGATAGTGATCCATCTGTTGAATGGGTATATTGACACAGGTAATTTAGCCTTCTCCCTACTCTCATTATTCAACAACACAAACATGGCATGAAAACTCCACACACTTACTGCAGTCACTTACTTTGAACAAATAAATTTGAGACACAGCTCTCAGGAAAGGTGCCACTGTGCATGAAGAAAGACCTTTCCAATTATCATCTGAACCAACCCCTTCTTAAAACATGTTTGATTTTTTTGACATTAGCTGGAAATTTTGGAGGAGTACCTCATACAGGCATCAGACCTATACCCTCATCAGAATAACAAACTGATTTGACTGTTAGTTGCTTTGGTCACTGCTATCACGGCACCAATTACCTGCAGCCAGCCAGAGAATGTGTCTGGTTAAGCCTTTATCATATCACTCTGTTTCTTCAGGTCCCATTAACAGTCAGATGCAGACACTTGCCACCAATAATGTACCTGTTCTGCTCTGCTGTCATTTTTTGACATGGTACCTCTCAGCAGAGTTTTCATTTGACAAAACAGAATGCCTGAAACTGGCAGTAAAACTGCACTGAAAAGTGAAAAATCTGTTATGATCCTGCAAGATGAACTCAGTAATGTACATGAATGGGAAATACATAAGTGTACTGAATATCACAGCTGTTGATGCCACAGTAATATGGTGTGTGCACAGATAACACAGGAAATACCTTCTATGCTTGACTGTCAATCACTTTCCTTTCCTAATCCACATATAGTTCTGTTTCTCTATGATCCTATACCTACTGCACTCAGTATCTAGTAAGATGAAGGGAGCATATTTATGCTGATTACCTGTAAATAAAATTATACAAATAAACGCAAAGCCACACCAATAACATTTTCCACTTTTTTGTTTCATATTTTCTACACTGACTGGAAAAAAAATCACAACATCAAAAAAATACTTAATGTATTGTTGTTGTTGTTGTTGTTGTAGTCTTCAGCCCTGAGACTGGTTTGATGCAGCCCTCCATGCTAGCCTATCCTCTGCAAGCTTCTTCATCTCCCTGTACCTACTGCATCCTACATCCTTCTGAATCTACTTAGTGTATTCATCTCGTGGTCTCCCTCTACGATTTTTACCCTCCACACTGCCCTCCAATGCTAAATTTGTGATCCCCTGATGCCTCAGAACATGTCCTACCAACCGGTCCCTTCTTCTTGTGCATGCAGACATACATGCATTGTATTGTACAGATTCTGGATGTCAGTTTATGGGATAAAGTTCCATGCCAGCTGCACTTGGTCGGTGAATACAGCGGCAATTAATGTTTTTTGCGGATGACGCTGGAGTTGCCCGATGATGTCCACTATGTTCTTGAATGGCGACAGATCTGGTGATCAAGCAGAACAAGGCAACATGATGACACTATGTAGAGGATGTTGTGTTATCCTGTTGGAAAACACCCCCGGAGTGCTGTACACGAATGGCAGCACAACAGGTCAAGTCACCTGATTGATGTCATGCAAAATCACTCCTCAGGCCACAGCTCTAGTATGTCTAGCACGCAGAGGCATTGGTTGAGGCCCTCAACTGGCCTCCTCCTAACAAACACACAGCCATCACTGGCACTAAAGCAGAACCAGCTTTTGTCACAAAACACAATAGACCTCCATCCATGAACTCTCGCATGACACTACTGCACCAATCGTGGTTGTTTAGGGTCAGTGGACTGCACACTACAGGGCATCTGGCTTGGAGCTGTCCTTAAAGTAACCAATTTGTAACAATTCATTGTCTTGCGGTGGTGCCAACTGCTACTCAAATTGTTGCTGAAGATGCAGTATGATGCATCAGAGCCATACGCCAAACATGATGGTCTTCCTTCTTGGTAGAGCCACATCGCCATCTGGATCCCAGTCTTCTTGTGACCCCTGTTGCCAGCAGTCATGTGCAGTGACTACATTCCTACCAAGTCTTTCTGCAGTATTGCAGATGGAACACGCAGCTTCCCGTAGCCCTATTACATGACTGCATTCAAACTCAGCATCTTTGTCACCATATGGCATTCTTGACTAACATCAACTCACCACATCTAATCTCAAATGTAACTAAAACTCATGACCATTACATCGTGTATTTAAAGCAAACATGATTCACATCCTAATAGTGGTGCTACCAGTACCACTCTTATGCGACTGGTGTACAACTTGAATAGACATAATCTTTCAAATGTAGAAACACACCTAGCAACTTTTGTTAGTGTTGCACAACTCCATTTAGGTCTTGCGATTTTTTCTGTAAGTGTATAAAAGTCCAAAACACAGAGATCATTAAACTTTAAGCATTTCTATAAACTGACAAACTCTGTTGTCTTAACTGTACTCATTTGGTAAACCTTTTCCCAGAACAACACCAAACAGTTTCATTACATTCTGGAATAATAGGGTTGTGCCAGCAGAACATACAGTAAGAACAGCTCTACCTAAAAAAATTTGATAATTTTTTTTCTGAACACAGTATTTTTGAACAATATGTTGGAAATTTTATCTTGCATCGCATACTACAATAAGTAAATGAATAACTGCCATCAAGTACAACAGTAAAGTCCTTCGATTGGTCTCTGGGCACTAAATTTTGACAGTTCTCCAGTACAAACATTGGAAGCTGAAACATTACACAATCTTAATTATCATGCAAGTGGAAGCAGTAAGAGGTACACAAGAAAGGATGATTCCAGAAATGGTTGGTTGTGCTGCACCCGTTGAGTCAACAAAAGGGAAGAAAACGAATTAAGAAAGATATCTGAACTAATACAGTGGAGCTAATAATTTATAAACAATGAATGAATATTCAGGATTCTAGGACTTTTCAGCCAAAAAATTTAGCAATCAAAACATTTGCAATACAAAAGTTGAATTTTTAACAGCAACAGTGGGGAAATAGGTTGAAAAACAATGTCTGTCTTGATGCTGAAAGACACAACACTCATTTCATGGAGGGTATGAAGAAAACACATACAATTTTTATTGTATTACTCTGTACTTTTCAACTAAATATACAAAAGCAAATCACCATAGTAAGTGTAATAAGCATCAACTAACCTCCAGTCACTAAGACCATCAGTTATGTACTTCAGCTTCAGGAAGGCAGAGACATACTCTTTGGAATAACTTAAACTGTTCATAGCAACCTAAAGTGACCAAGGCAATGAAGCATTGCTGCCAACCTTATTTCATTTCACACAACGGTGCCCTATCCATACACATATTTTCCTCACAGAAAATCTTGCAAAATCTGGAAAAAGGTAACTGCTGTTTCATAAACATCACAGCATAGTTCTTGTACCCATTAGATATTGTTTAGCTCTTAATTGCCTTTATCTATTCATTTTAAAAACACAGCACAAATGGCTGTGAATGAAGGTAACAGGCTGATATTACACTATGTGTTACTGGTGTTCAACTAGTTTTGATGCTTGTACTTTTAGTTTCCTGCATGTGTACAATAAAAAAACTTCCTTATCAGTCTCCTGACTGGTATGATGTGGAGGCCTGCCACAAATTCCTTACCTGTGCCTAACTCTTCCTCTCACTTGCATCCAATGCCCTCAATCATTCATTGCATATTAGCTGTGCCCAGCTATCTGTTGCTGTGGTTCAGTCTGGTTAAACAGAAATGAGAGAAAGTACACATTTCTAATATGTATCAGACTTGGATACATGTCCTAATCTCCTTCTCTCCCCTGTCCCTGAACGTCTCCTCCTCCTTCCCCCTATCTGCGTCCAACACCTTCTCACTATTTTCTCCTTCCCCCCTCTCTCCTCCTGCCTCTCCAGGGTTGCCACAAGTGAAATTCTTTGATTTCCAACAAATTTTAGCATTTTTCCCTGACAAATTTTGAGATCTCAAGGGCAAGTTAAGACATAAGTTGACAATCTGTCTTTGAAGCTACAGTACAAGAGCAATAGTGCAAACGAGGAAATACCTAAAAAACTTGCAAGCAGATGGCGTTTCCTGATGTGAGCAAAAATCTTTAGTACTAATATCAACATCTTTTGTAATGAACTGTTTATAGGTGGAGAAAGCAAGTCAAGTGGTACATATGTTTCATTACAACCACTGACGTTATTTTATTTCAATAAAACGAAATACATTTGGTAACAAAAATATAAATTTCCTTGGAGTCACAAAATGGATTTAAAATACCTTCATTGATTTCAGAATTAACCTCAGAAAAAGGAAGGCCACTTGAAAGAAGTGTATAAGGTGGGGAAGAATTGTGTAAACCAACATTGTAGACAACCGCCAACAAAAGTTTGGTTCTACTCTGTTTGTTATAAGCAGTTATTACCCTCTGTGTTATTGGTTCTACTATGTTCGTTGTTCTCAGTTATTATCCACTGTGTTGTATCTATTATTTTACAGGTATTGTCTAATTTTTCTTTCGTGAAATGTACAAGTACACAGCATACCAACTGCCAATGACTGAACAATTTTCTTCCTCTTATGGTCCATACTTTCTAACATACAAACTAGTTTTGAAGTGCTAAAATGTACTAGAACAAATAAAATGTCAATAAAATGCCACACTGTAAATTGCACTTGCCGTGAAACAGTTGCAATTCCTGAAACCCATCGCCCATGGTCTCTGGCCTGTTGAGGAGCACCGCAGCCCTGGGTCCATGGAGAAATCAGCTGCGTAACACCACGCACAAACAGACCTTTCCTGCAGGCAGATCAGTGAGACTACATCCGACGGGCAAGACTGTGCAAGATGATGATGGGAACCGGATGGCTTCATATCGGCTTTGGCATGTCATGGAAATCCACCCGTGTGGCCACTTATTCATGAGCCACAGACAGTATGTTTGAAATGAGACCACAGTGATCAGTCCATGCAACAGATAATTTTTTCAAATACTCTGAGAATCAACAATAATGAGGATAGGTAGCAACTCACCACAATGATTATTGCTGAGCCACAAACAGGCATGTTGAAAAGACAGTCACACTCAACAACTAAAGCTTCAGCTACAGCTTTTGTCAGAAAACGAGAGCACACACACATTCACACAATCACTCGGACACAATCATCCACACATGACCACTGTCCCTAAGCCTCTGAGAATCAGATCCAAACAAACCACTCCTCACACCTCCTTGCCTCTCCTCGGCAGAAGCAATGGCAAGGAGGGATTAGGGAAGCAGCGCATGTACTTAGTTGCACCCAGCAAGCAATGATGCATGACACCTCAGTAAACAAACCATTTCATCTACTGAGACGAAAATGAGATTTTTCCAGTGTTTTTTTCAAATTTCACTGATATTTCCCTGACGTGTATGAAATTCTCTGATTTCCAGAACATGTGGCACCTTGCCCTCTCTATGTCCATCTCCTCCTTTCCACTCTCTTTGTCCATTACCTCTCACTCATCTCCCCCCCCCCCCCCTCCCCATCTGACCTCGAGCATTGTTTATTGTTATTCCAAATTCAGACTGTATAGTAGTACTCCATTCACGTGTAAATAAGCCATAAATATAACTTTCCTGTTTTCTGTGAAAAGGTCTGTGAGAAAGAAAACAAAATGGTACATTGTTTTGTATACAATTTATGTTTAAAAATATGCACAGGGTATCCCAGAAATGTTGCTGTGTTGTGGAGGATGTCTTGAGCAACAAATCAAGGATAGGAACCCATGTCAAGAAAACAATATCCAATGATGCTACAGGCTGTCAAACTTACAGGTGCCAGCCTGCCACTAGGCCACCCCTTCAGCAGCAAATGTAACTTTGTATGCTGACACATTGCAGGCAGAACATCTTGCACAGAAGATGAAGCTAACTGTCTGTAGACAAGCCTTGTCTCCTATGAATACGATGCTCTGTTGCCTCGGTGATAACGGTTTCAGACATGTTTCCATCTGCAGTTTATTTTTCTCCTGTATTCTGGAAAACACTGGAGATTTTAGAAGGTCCCAGGAGAAAAATAAACTGCAGATGGAAAACCATGTCCAAAATGGTCATCCTTTGAGGCCACAAACACCACATTCATAGGATGCACGGCCTTCTACACAGCAGCTAGCTCCTTCTTCTCCAGTGGTGATTGTGGCAATCACTGAATAACAAACATCACGAAATGTTCCACCTACAGTCCCTCATGTACGAACTCATGTTTGTTGCCAAAGAGTTGGCCTAATGGCAGGTGCTGGGGACTATAACTTCAAAACTCTGTAGCATCATTGACGACATTTACAGAGATGGGTTCCTATCCTCAATTTGTTCCTCAAGACACCTCTACAACCCCTCACAGTTTGACACAACATTCCAGGGACACCCTTTATAATGAGAAAGAATACATATGGGAGAAACGATTTCTCTGATGGTTTCATTGCCCCACCCTCGTAGTTAAAACTGCCTATGACTAAGGAAACAAAAGTACACAGTTTTACAGCAGAGCATTTTCTTTTTTGGAGTCAGCTTTAGCAGAAAATCTACAGAGTATCCTTTAAAATTTGAAGTAAATCAGATTTTTGGTAACAACATTTTCCCTTTACATGTTGTTGTTGTGGTCTTCAGTCCAGAGACTGGTTTGATGCAGCTCTCCATGCTATTCTATCCTGTGCAAGCTTCTTCATCTCCCAGTACCTACTGCAACCTACTTCCTTCTGAATCTGCTTCGTGTATTCATCTCTTGGTCTTCTTCTACGATTTTTACCCTCCACGCTGCCCTCCAATACTAAATTGGTGATCCCTTGATGCCTCAGAACATGTCCTACCAACCGATCCCTTCTTCTAGTCAAGTTGTGCCACAACCTTTTCTTCTCCCCAATTCTAGTCAATACCCCCTCATTAGTTATGTGATCTACCCATCTAATCTTCAGCATTCTTCTGTAGCACCACATTTTGAAAGCACCTATTCTCTTCTTGTCCAAACTATTTATCGTCCATGTTTCACTTCCATAGATGGCTGCACTCCATACAAATACTTTCAGAAACGACTTCCTGACACTTAAATGTATATTCGATGTTAACAAATTTCTCTTCTTCAGAAACGCTTTCCTTGCCATTTCCAGTCTACATTCTATATCCTCTCTACTTTGACCATCATCAGTTATTTTGCTCCCCAAATAGCAAAACTCCTTTGCTACAGTGCTCATGGCATGAATGAAATATATAACACTTTTGCTAATAAAGTGCTTACCTTGTTCGAACACTGTTTTCTCCCAAAACGTACCAAGGTTAGAGCAACATCTACAAAGAAACCATGGATTACTCAAGGAAGAGGGGTATCTTGTAAAACAAAAAGAAAACTGTATCTGTCAATCCGAAACAGTTCCGATGTTGATGCTATAGCACAGTACAATAAATACTGCAAAACATTAAAGACTGTAATATGGACATCAAAGCAAATATATTACAAGGAAAAGATAGTCAGATAACAAAATAAAGACTATATGGGATATAGTGAAGGAGGAGACCGGTAGAACCAAACATGAAGAGGGGCATATAGCATTAAGAGTAAATGATAGATTGGTGACAGATGTGTATAGTGTTGCAGAACTTTTTAACAAACATTTTATAACTGTTACTGACAAGATTGGGGGGGGGGGGGGGGGGGGGTTGTCAGGTTCTGTAGATGCTGCTATTGAATACCTCAGACCAGACATTTCAAGTAACTTCCATAATATGAATTTGACCCTCACTACCCCAGCAGAAATAATATCCACCATAAAATCACTAAAATCAAAAACATCTAGAGGGTATGATGAAATATCAACAAAGTTAATTAAAGAATGTGATTCTGAGTTAAGTAACATATTAAGCTATCTCTGTAACCAGTCATTTATCAGTGGAATATTTCCTGAATGGTTGAAATATGCTGAAGTTAAGCCACTGTTTAAGAAGGGAGATAAAGAAATAGCATCAAATTTCCGTCCAATTTCACTTTTGCCAGTATTTTCAAAAATTTTAGAAAAAGTAATGTACAATTGGCTTTATAACCACCTTATCTCAAATAACATACTTTCAAAGTCACAGTTCGGATTTCTAAAGGGTTCTGATATTGAGAAGGCTATCTATACTTACAGTGAAAATTAGCTTAATTCATTAGACAAAAAATTGCAGGCAACTGGCATATTTTGTGATCTGTCAAAGGCATTTGACTGTGTAAATCACAATATCCTTTTAAGTAAATTAGAATATTATAGTGTAACAGGAAATGCTGCAAAATGGTTCAAATCTTATATCTCTGGCAGGAAACAAAGGGAGTTATTAGGAAAGAGACATGTATCAAGCTATCAGGCATCATCCAACTGGGAACTAATTACATGTGGGGTTACACAAGGTTCCATTTTAGGGCCCTTACTTTTTCTTGTGTATTTCAATAACCTTTCATCAGTAACATTACCAGAAGCCAAGTTCATTTTGTTTGCTGATGATAAAAACATTGCAATTAATAGCGAATCAAGTGTAGTCTTAGAAAGTTCTGCTAACAAAATATTTGTGGACATTAATCACTGGTTCCTAGCCAATTCTTAGTCACCAAACTTTAAAAAAACACACTACATGCAGTTCAGAACTTGTAAGGGGTGTCCCACGAGTATATGCCTAACATACGATGACAAGCCCCCCCAAGAACCATGAACCTTGCCGTTGGTGGGGAGGCCTGCGTGCCTCAGCGATACAGATAGCCATACCGTACGTGCAACCACAATGGAGGGGTATCTGTTGAGAGGCCAGACAAACGTGTGGTTCCTGAAGAGGGGCAGCAGCCTTTTCAGTAGTTGCAGGGGCAACAGTCTGGATGATTGACTGATCTGGCCTTGTAACACTAACCAAAACGGCCTTGCTGTGCTGTGCTGGTACTGCGAACGGCTGAAAGCAAGGGGAAACTACAGCCGTAATTTTTCCCGAGGGCATGCAGCTTTACTGTATGGTTAAATGATGATGTTGTCCTCTTGCGTAAAATATTCCGGAGGTAAAATAGTCCCCCATTCGGATTTGCGGGCGGGGACTGCTCAGGAGCACGTCGTTATCAGGAGAAAGAAAACTGGTGTTCTACGGATCGGAGCGTGGAATGTCAGATCCCTTAATCGAGCAGGTATGTTAGAAAATTTAAAAATGGAAATGGATAGGTTAAAGTTAGATATAGTAGGAATTAGTGAAGTTCGGTGGCAGGAGGAACAAGCCTTTTGTCAGGCGAATACAGGGTTATAAATACAAAATCAAATAGAGGTAATGCAGGAGTCGGTTTAATAATGAATAAAAAAATAGGAGTGCGGATAAGCTACTACAAACAGCACAGTGAACACATTATTGTGGCCAAGATAGACACCAAGCCCATGCCTACTACAGTAGTACAAGTTTATATGCCAACTAGCTCTGCAGATGACGAAGAAATTGAAGAAATGTATGATGAAATAAAAGAAATTATTCAGATAGTGAAGGGAGATGAAAATTTAGTAGTCATGGGTGACTGGAATTCAACAGTAGGAAAAGGGAGGGAAGGAAACGTAGTAGGTGAATATGGATTGGGAGTAAGAAATGAAAGAGGAAGCCGCCTGATAGAATTTTGCACAAAGCACAACTTAATCATAGCTAACACTTGATTCAAGAATCATAAAAGAAGGTTGTATACAAGGAAAAAGCCTGGAGATATTGACAGGTTTCTGATAGATTATATAATGGTAAGACAGAAATTTAGAAACCAGGTTTTAAATTGTAAGACATTTCCAGGGGCAGATGTGGACTCTGACCACGATCTATTGGTTATGAACTGTAGATCAAAACTGAAGAAACTGCAAAAAGGTGGGAATTTAAGGAGATGGAACCCGGATAAACTGACTAAACCAGAGGTTATACAGAGTTTCAGGGAGAGCATAATGGAACAATTGACAGGAATGGGGGAAAGAAATACAGTAGAAGAAGAATGGGTAGCTTTGAGAGATGAAGTAGTGAAGGCAGCAGAGGATCTAGTAGGTAAAAGGGCGAGGGCTAGTAGAAATCCTTGGGTAACAGAAGAAATATTGAATTTAATTAATGAAAGGAGAAAATATAAGATGCAGTAAATGAAGCAGGCAAAAAGGAATACAAACGTCTCAAAAATGAGATCGGCAGAAGTGCAAAATGGCTAAGCAGGGATGGCTAGAGGACAAATGTAAGGGTGTAGAGGCATATATCACTAGGGGTAAGATAGATACTGCCTACAGGAAAATTAAAGAGACCTTTGGAGAAAAGAGAACCACTTGTATGAATATCAAGAGCTCAGATGGAAACTCAGTTCTAAGCAAAGATGGGGAAGTAGAAAGGTGGAAGGAGTATATAGAGGGTCTATACAAGGGCAGTATACTTGAGGACAATATTATGGAAATGGAAGAGGATGTAGATGAAGACGAAGTGGGAGATACAATTCTGCGTGAAGAGTTTGACAGAGCACTGAAAGATCTAAGTCGAAACAAGGCCCCGGGAGTAAACAACATTCCATTAGAACTACTGATAGCCTTGGAAGAGCCAGCCTTGACAAAACTCTTTCATCTGGTGAGCAAGATGTATGAGACAGGCGGAATACCCTCAGACTTGAAGAAGAATATAATAATTCCAATCCCAAAGAAGGCAGGTGCTGACAGATGTGAAAATTACCGAACAGTCAGTTTAATAAGTCACGGATGCAAAATACTAACGCGAATTATTTACAGACGAATGGAAAAACTGGTAGAAGCCCGACCTCAGGGAAGATCAGTTTGGATTCCGTAGAAATATTGGAACATGTGAGGCTTATCTTAGAAGCTAGATTAAGGAAAGGCAAACCTACGTTTCTAGCATTTGTAGACTTAGAGAAAGCTTTTGACAATGTTGACTGGAATACTCTCTTTCAAATTCTGAAGGTGGCAGGGGTAAAATACAGGGAGCGAAAGTCTATTTACAATTTGTACAGAAACCTAATGGCAGTTATAAGAGTGAAGGGGCATGAAAGGGAAGCAGTGGTTGGGAAGGGAGTGAGACAGGGTTGTAGCCTATCCCCGATGTTATTCAATCCGTATATTGAGCAAGCAGTGAAGGAAACGAAAGAAAAAATTGGAGTAGGTATTAAAATCCATGGAGAAGAAATAAAAACTTTGAGGTTCGCCGATGACATTGTAATTCTGTCAGAGACAGCAAAGGACTTGGAAGAGCAGTTGAACGGAATGGACAGTGTCATGAAAGGAGGATATAAGATGAACATCAACAAAAGTAAATCGAGGATAATGGAATGTAGTCGAATTACGTTGGGTGATGTTGAGGGTATTAGATTAGGAAATGAGATACTTAAATTAGTAAAGGAGTTTTGCTATTTGGGAAGCAAAATAACTGATAATAGTTGAAGTAGAGAAGATATAAAATGTAGACTGGCAATGGCAAGGAAAGCGTTTCTGAAGAAGAGAAATTTATTAACATCGAGTATAGATTTAAGTGTCAGGAAGTCGTTTCTGAAAGTATTTGTATGGAGTGTAGCCATGTATGGAAGTGAAACATGGACGATAACTAGTTTGGACGAGAAGAGAATAGAAGCTTTCGAAATGTGGTGCTACAGAAGAATGCTGAAGATTAGATGGGTAGGTCAGATAACTAATAAGGAGGTACTGAATAGCATTGGGGAGAAGAGAAGTTTGTGGCACAACTTGACTAGAAGAAGGGATCGGTTGGTAGAACATGTTCTGAGGCATCAAGGGATCACCAATTTAGAATTGGGGGGCAGCGTGGAGGGTAATAATCGTAGAGGGAGACCAAGAGATGAATACACTAAGCAGATTCAGAAGTAGGTTGCAGTAGGTACTTGGAGATGAAGAAACTTGCACAGGATAGAGTAGAATGGGGAACTGCATCAAACCAGTCTCAGGACTGAACACCACAACTACAACACGATGACATGCAGATAGAAGAAGTGGACAGTGTTAAATTCTTGGGATTACAGCTTGATAAGAAATTCATCTGGGAGGAGCACACCACAGAACTGCTGAAGCGTCTTAACAAATTTCTATTTGCAATGTGAATTGTGTCAGACATAGGGGATATAAAAATGAAAAAGCTGGCATACTATGCTTATTTTCATTCCATAATGTCATATGGGATTATTTTTTGGGGCAATTCATCTAGCCAAGCTAAAGTTTTCCGGTCACAAAAATGTGCAGTAAGAGTTATATGTTGTGTGAACTCAAGAACATCTTGCAGAAGCCTGTTTAGGGAACTAGGGATACTAACTACTGCTTCCCAATATATTTATTCCTTAATGAAAATCACTTTTTCAAACCAACAGCTCAATTCATGGAATCAATACCAGAAATAGGAATAATCTTCACGAGGGTTTAAAGTCATTTAGTCTTGTACAAAAAGGTGTGCTTTATTCAGGAACACACATTTTCAATAACTTGCCAGCAGCCATAAAAAGCTTAACAACCAATGAAATTCAGTTTAAGAGAAGCCTAAAGGATTTATTGACAGAACCTGGATTAATCCGAAAAAATGACGTTTTGCCATTCGTGCACCCAGATTCATCGTTGAGTACACCATCGCAGGCGCTCCTGTCTGTCATGCAGCGTCAAGGGTAACCGCAGTCATTGTCGCCGAGCTGATAGACCATGCTGCTGCAAACGTTGTCGAACTGTTCGTGCAGATGGTTGTAGTCTTGCAAACAACCCCATCTGTTGACTCAGGGATCATGGCTGCATGATCTGTGACAGCCATGTGGATAAGATACCTGTCATCTCAACTGCTAGTGATATGAGACCGTTGGGATCACGGACGGCGTTCCATATTACCCTCCTGAACCCACCGATTCCATATTCTGCTAACAGTCATTGGATCTGGAACAATGCGAGCAGCAATGTCGCGATACGATAAACCACACTCATGATAGGCTACAATCTGACCTTTATCAAAGTTGGAAATGTGATGGTACGCATTTCTTCTGCTTACACGAGGCATCAAAAGAACGTTTCACCAGGCAACGCCTGGTCAACTGCTGTTTCTGTATGAGGAACCGGTTGGAAACTTTCCTCATGTCAGCACGTTGTAGATGTTGCCACTGCCGCCAACCTTGTGTGAATGCTCTGAGAAGATAATCATTTGCAAATCACAGCATCACCTTCCTGTCGGTTAAATTTCGCATCTGTAGCACGGCATCTTCGTGGTGTAGCAATTTTAATGTCCAGTAGTGTATCTTCTAAGATAAGTCGTAGGGTCAGTATTGCCTCACGTGTTCCAACATTTCTACGGAATCCAGACTGATCTTCCCCAAGGTCGGCTTCTACCAGTTTTTCCATTCATCTGTAAATAATTCGCGTTAATATTTTGCAGCTGTGACTTATTAAACTGATAGTTCAGTAATTTTCACATCTGTCAACACCTGCTTTCTTTGGGATTGTAATTATTACATTATTCTTGAAGTCTGAGGGAATTTCGCCTGTCTCATACATCTTGCTCATCAGATGGTAGAGTTTTGTCACGTCTGGCTCTCCCATGGCTGTCAGTAGTTCTAATGGAATGTTGTCTACTCCCGGGGCCTTGTTTCGACTTAGGTCTTTCAGCGCTCTGTCAAACTCTTCACGCAGTATCATATCTCCCATTTCATCTTCCTCTACACCCTCTTCCATTTCCATAATATTGATCTCAAGTACATCGCCCTTGTATAGACCCTCTGTATACTCCTTCCACCTTTCTGCTTTCCCCTTTTTGCTTAGAACTGGGTTTCCATCTGAGCTCTTGATGTTCATACAAGTGGTTCTCTTTCCTCCAAAGGTCTCTTTAATTTTCCTGTAGGCAGTGTCTATCTTACCCCCAGTGATATATGCTTCTACATCCTTAAATTTGTCCTCTAGACATCCCTGCTTAGCCATTTTGCATTTCCAGTCGATCTCATTTTTGAGACATTTGTATTCCTTTTTGCCTGCTTCATTTACTGCATTTTTATATTTTCTCCTTTCATCAACTAAATTCAATATTTCTTCTGTTACCCAAGGATTTCTACTAGTCCACATCTTTTTACCTATTTGATCCTCTGCTGCCTTTACTACTTCACCTCCCAAAGCTACCCATTCTTCTTCTACTTTATTTCTTTCCCCCATTCCCGTCAATTGTTCCTTTATGCTCTCCCTGAAACTCTGTACAACCTCCGGTTTAGTCAGTTTACCCAGGTCCCATCTCCTTAAATTCCCACCTTTTTGCAGTTTCTTCAGTTTTAATCTACAGTTCATAACCAATAGATTGTGGTCAGAGTCCACATCTGCCCCTGGAAATGTCTTACAATTGAAAACCTGGTTCCCAAATCTCTGTCTTATCATTATATTCTATCTGAACCCTATCAGTATCTCCAGGCTTCTTCCATGTATACAACCTTCTTTTATGATTCTTGAACCAAGTGTTAGCTATTATTAAGTTATGCTCTGTGCAAAATTCTACCAGGCAGCTTCCTCTCCCATTTCTTACTCCCAATCCATATTCACCTACTACGTTTCCTTCTCTTCCTTTTCCTACTGTCGAATTCCAGTCACCCATGTCTAATTTTCGTATCCCTTCACTACCTGAATAATTTCTTTTATGTCATCATACATTTCATCAATCTCTTTGTCACCTGCAGAGATAGTTGGCATATAAACTTGTACTACTGTAGCAGGTGTGGGCTTCGTTTCTATCTTGGCCACAATAATGCGTTCACTATGCTGTTTGTAGTAGCTTACCTGCACTCCTATTTTTTTATTCATTATTAAACCAACTCCAGCATATCCTCTATTTGATTTTATATTTATAACCCTGTATTCACCTGACCGAAAGTCTTGTTCCTGCTGTCACCGAACTTCACTAAATCCCACTATATCTAAGTTTAACCTATCCATTTCCCTTTTTAAATTTTCTAACCTACCTGTCCGATTAAGGGATCTGACATTCCATGCTCCGATCAATAGAATGCCAGTTTTCTTTCTCCTGATAACGACGTCCTCTTGAGTAGTCCCCGCCCGGGACTATTTTACCTCCGAAATATTTTACCCAAGAGGACACCATCATCATTTAACCATACAGTAAAGCTGCATGCCCTCGGGAAAAATTACGGCTGTAGTTTCCCCTTGCTTTCAGCCGTTCGCAGTACCAGCACAGCACAGCAAGGCCGTTTTGGTTAGTGTTACAAGGCCAGATCAGTCAATCATCCAGACTGTTGCCCCTGCAACTACTGAAAAGGCTGCTGCCCCTCTTCAGGAACCACACGTTTGTCTGGTCTCTCAACAGATACCCGTCCGTTGTGGTTGCACCTACGGTACGGCTATCTGTGTCGCTGAGGCACGTAAGCCTCCTCACCAACGACAAGGTCCATGCACTTATTCGAAAGCAACATTGTGTCAAAATTTCAAGTAGCTGATCCAACTACTTTTTGAGTTATGCGAGCACAACATACCCAGGCTGAATTTTTATATATAAGATACTCCAAATCTTATCTTCTACAGTATTTACCCTGTACAGCTTCCTCAAATACCATGAATATTTTTCCTTGATGCCTTCACACATGTCCAATCACCTTGTCCCTTCTTGTGAATGTTACTGCATTTTACCCTCCTTCCCAATTCTGTGAAGAACTTCCTCATTTCCTATCTTATCTGTATACCTGATTTTTCAACACCTTTCTGCAGCTACACATCTCAAAATGCTTTAATCCCTTGCTTTTCTGGTCTTCCCAGTGCATGATTCACTTTCATACAATGTTGTGCCCACAACACACATTCTCAGAAATTTCTTTTTCAAATTAAAGACAATGTTCAATGCAAGTACATTTCTGCCTGTACTAATCTGCTTTTTATCTCCTCCTTTCTTTATCTATCATGTGTTATTTTGCCTCCAAGGAATCAGAATTTTTTTACTTCATCTACTCTGTAGTTCCCATGTTATATGCTAAGCTTACTGCTAGTCTCATTTCTGCCTATCCTCATTATTTTCATCTTCTTTGGTTAACTCTGAATCTATAATAAATGCTCATCACACTTCATTCCATTAAACAGGTCCTGCACTCTTCTTCACTTCCTCTGAGGATAGTAATGTTATTAGCAAATCTTATCACTGATATTCTTTCATCTTCTTTTCATTTCAGTTATTATTATTATTATTATTACCTCCCCCCCCCCCCCCCCCCCTCTGTGTTTAGACAGAAAGTCGTCGAATAAAACAGAAGTAGTATCCGATGTTCCCCAAGGAAGTGTTGTAGGCCCTCTACTTTTCATGATCTATATTAAGGACATAGGAGACAATCTAAATAGCCCTCTTAAATTGTCTGCAGATGATGCCGTCAAGTCCTCAGATGATCAAAACGAATTGCAAAATGCTTTAAGATAAGATATCTGTATGGAGTGAAAAGTGGCAATTAACACTGAATAAAGAAAACCGCGAAGTAATTCACATGAGTACTAAAAGAAGTCTGCTAAATTTTGATTACACGATAAGTCACACAAATCTGAAGATTGTAAATTCAACTAAATACTTAGGGATTACAATTACAAATAACATAAACTGGAACCATCACATAATGTTGTGGGTAGAGCAAACGAAAGACTGCAATTCATTGGCAGGACACTTAGAAGGTCCAACAGGTTTACTAAAGAGACTGCTTACACCACGCTTGTCCACCCTATCCTGGAGTATTGCTGTGCGGTGTGGGATCTGCATCAGATGGGATTGAAGGATGACATCGAAAAAGTTCAAGGAGGGGCAGTGCGTTTTGTATTATCGCGAAATAGGGGAGATAGTGTCACAGACATGATATGTGAATTGGAGTGGCAATCATTAAAACAAAGGCATTTTTTGTTGTGACGAGATCTCATGAAATTTCAATCAGCAATTTCCTCCTCAGATTGTGAAAACATTCTGTTGGCACCCACCTACATAGGGAGAAATGGTCATCAAGATAAAATAAGAGAAATCAGGGCTCACACAGAAAAATTTAAGTGCTTGTTTTTCCTGCGCACCGTTCGAGAGAGGAACGGTAGAGAGACAGAATGAAGGTGGTTCACTGAACCCTCTGGCAGGCACTTTCTTGTGAATAGCAGAGTAATCACATAGAAGTAGATGTAGATTCTGCAATAAGGGTGAATGACTACAACCCCGTCTTAAACACTTTCTAATTCAAGCACTTCATTCAAGAATGAGATTTTCACTCTGCAGCGAAGTGTGCGCTGATATGAAACTTCCTGGCAGATTAAAACTGTGTGCTGGACCAAGACTTGAACTCGGGACCTTTGCCTGCGAAAGTTCCCTAGTTCGAGTCTTGGTCCAGCACACAGTTTTAATCTTCCAGGAAGTTCCACTTCATTCAGTCTTCTTACTTTTCCTTATAGAACTTAATATAAATTACCAATCTTTTCCTATAGCTTACACCCTTTTTCCTGTGAATTTCAAACATTTTACATCTATTTACATTGCTGAATGCTTTTGCTAGATCGACAAATCCTATGAACGTGTCTTTGCTCCCTACACCTTTCTTAAACCCAAACAGATTGTGGTCTAACATGTCCTCAGTCTTCATTTCCATTTTCTGGTACATTATTCTTGTCAGCAACTTGGATGCATGATATTGATATTCCTGACACATATTTGTCATTACTAACTTTGTGATTGTGTCGATATTCTTCCTAAGTTTGATTGTATGTCATTCAAAGTTTCTTTGCAATTACCTCTCTTGCACTTGTATTCATCAGTGACTGCCCTTATTAAAGATGCCCAATCCTCTTCTGATGAACTGCCCATTTTGATATTTACTGTCATAGTACATATATGAGGGCTGATCAATGATGGCAGTCTGATTTTTTCCTTTAACTTCTGTTACTGTTTCCTGCCAGTAGCATGAATATTTGTAAAGAATGGGTTTCCCTGTGTAATGTCCATAGATCGCAGCTCTCTCATATTGCTTGGTTGGTAGCAATGCTCTATTTTGTAGAAGCTCTTTGCATTTCGATTACCAAACAATGTAGGTGACGTGAGAGGAGCAGTACAGTGCAATGAAATTCTGTGATCTTAAACCATACAGCCACTGAAATTACGAAAAGCTGCAGCAAGCGTATGGTGATTCTGCGGGAAAGAGAGCCAGCCCAGTGTTGAAATTGTCAGGTTCTCAAACACCAAAAAAGGCAAAAATTGTTCCATCTGCAGTGAAAGTGATTGTGATCATATTTTTTGACTTACCAGCATGCAGTCCCACTTCCTGCTACTGTTACAGCAGCATACTACATGTCAGACTGATTAAACTGAGCAAGCACATTCCCAGGAAATGACCAAAACTTTCTCGGACTGGGTGGCAACTTCATCATGACAATGCATGGCCTCACATCGCAAATCAAATCCTGCAGTTTCTGTCACAATTTAACATTACCTGTGTAGTGCATCTGCCTTATAGCACCATTCTGCAGCCTGTGTTTTTTTCCTATCATTAAAGGCAAAGCTTTGGGGCATTCAATTTAAGAACTCTGAAGCAGTGCTTAAGAGAAGTGAAGTGATTCTCAAGGCCCTCATGAAGATTGGCCTGCACCATGTGTTTGAGGAGTGGCAGTCATGCTATAAAAAGTTCATTCAAGTAGGAGGGCAGTACTTGGAAATAGATCATGTAAACATTGAAATGGAATAATAAACATTTTCAAAAAAAATCAGTCTCAATCTCTGTTCTGATTATTCCAGACATTTCTCTTAAGCTTCTGCCTACTATTATCATTACCAAACTGTGATCTGACAAGGAGACCACCCAGCAATCAAATTTTTGTAATTTTTTTATGTTTCTGTCTCATAACTTTCAGAACTCAAATTTCAAAATACCAAAGAACTTCAAAGCAACTCTTGGAAATCGACTTTCAAGTGCTCTGACAAACTTTAAGTCTCTAAAATGAAGTTTATTGTTACGGCAGGTAGTATGGCTCACTCTGTAGTTTTTGAGAACAGTAATCAGGTCATCAATATGTCACTGGTTGGGATCTTGCTGTGAGCCTTTTCTATTTTATTTTTTCGTTTAGTTCGAATACCTACACATTTAAATATAAAGTTCATTTTTATGTTTATGACACATGTCCTCTTGTTTTGTAATTACATATCAAAAGCAAATTTCAAATTTTCATTGTAAATATGACTTCTTAATACCTCCTAATATCTTGACGGACCTCTTTTTGCCCTGTGAAGTGCAACAACTCAATGTGGCATGAACTCAACAAGTCGGTGGAAGTCCAATGTAGGAATACTGAGTAATGCTGCTTCTAAAGCCCTCTGTAATTGCAAAAATGTTGCCAGTGCAGGATTTTATGCATAAACTGACCTCATGATTATGTCAATGGGATTCATGTCAGGCGATCTGGGTGGCAAAATCACTCGCTTGAATTGTCCAGAATGTTCTTCAAACCAATCATTAACAATTGTGGAGTGGTGCAATTGTCATCTGTAAATATTCCATTGTTGTTTGCGTGCTAAGTCCATAAATGGCTGCAAATAGTCTCCAAGTAGCTGAACATAACCATTTCCAGTCAATGATTGGTACACTTTGCCCAGAAGACCCAGTCCATTCTATTCCATGTAAACACAGTCCACACCATTATTAACCCACCACCAATTTGCACAGTGCCTTATTGAGAACTTGGGTCCATTATTTCGTGGAATCTGCACAACACTCAAATCCTACCAGCTGAAACTGGGACTCATCTGATCATCTAGAGTCCACCCGTGCCTAAGAGAGGTACTGCAGACGATGATGTGCTGTTAACAAAGGCACTCACATCAGTTATCTGCCGCCATAGCCCATTAGTGCCAAATTTTGCTGCACTGTCTTAATGGATGCATTTGTTGAACACTGAAGTGCCAAAGAAACTGGTATAGGCATGTGTATTCAAACAGAGATATGTAAATGGGCAGAATACGGTGCTGCAGTCAGCAACGCCTACATAAGACAACAAGTGTCTGGTGCAGTTGTTACATTGGTTACTGCTGCTACAATGGCAGGTTATCAAGATTTAAGTGAGCTCGAACGTGGTGTTATAGTCGGCACAAGTGCGATGGTTTTTTTTTGTTTTTTTTTTTGTGGTTTTAGGGCGCACAACTTCAATGGTCATTAGCGCCCAGACTACGTTAGGAATGCATCGCGAGGCACAAGTTTAAAACAGCAACTAAAAGGGAAAACACGATAAAAGACAGACTGACAGGCATATGATTAAAAAAAAAAACCAGCATAATCAAATGTCCTTAGAGAGGTTTGTCAAGTTGATAAAACGAAGAATGCGAGCAGCTGCTCGTGATTCATCTGCTAAAATAGCATCTAGAGTACAAGGCAGGCCAAGATCAAGACGCAGTGTGTTAAAATCCGGACAGGACGTTAAAATGTGGCGGACCGTCAGCAATTGCCCACATGGACAGAACGGCGCCGGCGCCAGCGCAGCCGTCAGCAGATGGCGATGGCTGAACCAGCAGTGTCCAATTCGTAACCGGGCCAAAACGACCTCCTCCTGTCGAGAAGGGCGGGAGGAGGACGTCCAAGCCGGGGGAAGAGGTTTCAAGGCCCAAAGCTTGTTGTCCGTAAGTGCAGCCCAATCGGCATGCCACAGCGATAAAATGCGCCGACAAATGACCCTGCTACAATCTGACGAAGGGACACAACAAGAAGCTGTCCGAGGCTGGAGGACCGCAGCCTTGGCCGCGACATCTGCAGCTTCATTCCCAGGGATACCGACATGGCCAGGAACTCACATAAAGCTAACCGGAGAACCGACGTCCACCAGCTGCTGAAGAGAGCGTTGGATCCGGTGCACGAAAGGGTGAACCGGATACGGATCACTGACAGGTGCGATGGGACGCAGCATTTCCAAGGTAGCGATGAAGTGGGGATTTTTTCACGCGTGTATCGTGAATATCAGGAATCCGGTAAAACATCAACTCTCCAACATCACTGCTGCCGGAAAAAGATCCTGCAAGAATGGGACCAATGACTGAAGAGAATCGTTCAACATGACAGAAGTGCAACCCTTCCGCAAATTGCTGCAGATTCCAATGCTTGGCCATCAAGAAGTGTCAGCATGTGGACCATTCAACGAAAACATTATCCATGTGGGCTTTCAGAGCTGAAGGCCCACTCATGTACCTTTGATGACTGTACGATATAAAGCTTCGTGCATCGCCTGGGACTGTCAACACAGGCATTGGACTGTTGATGACTGGAAACATGTTGCCTGGTCGGAGAAGTTTCGTTTCATTGTATCAACTGGATGGATGTGTACAGGTATGGAGACAGCCTCACAAATCCATGGACCCTGCTGGTAGAGGCTCTTTAATGGTGTGGGGCATGTGCAGTTGGAGTGATATGGGACCCCTGATACATCTAGGTACGAACCTGACAGGTGACACATATGTAAGCATCCTGCCTTATCCGCATCCATTCACGCCCATTGTGCATTCTGACAGACTTGGGCAATTCCAGCAGGACAATGTGATACCCCACACCTCCAGAATTGCTACAGAGTGGCTCCAGAAACACTCTTCTGAGTTTAAACACACCTGGTGGCCACCAATCTCCTAAGACATGAAGATCATTGAGCAAGATGGGATGCCTTGCAACGTGCTGTTCAAAAGAGATCTCCACCCCCTCGTAATCCTAAGGATTAATTGACAGGCCTACAGGTTTCAGGGCAATTCCCTCCAGCACTACTTCAGACAGTAGTCGAGTCGATGCCACATCATGTTGCGGCACTTTTTTGTGCTCACGGGGGCCTACACGATATTAGGCAGGTGTATCAGTTTCTTTGGCTGTTCAGTGTGTGTCCCACATTGATTTCTGTGGTAGTTTCACACAGTGTCACTTGTACAGTAACACTAATAACTCCAAGCTAACTCCGCTGCTCTCAGTTGTTAAGTGAAGGCTGTTGGCCACTACATTGTCTGTGGTGAGAGGTAATGCTTGAAATTCGGCATTCTCGGCTCACTCCTTACCTGTGGCTCTCAAAAGTATTGATTCTCTACTGATTTCCAAAACAGAATATCCCTTGCATCTAACTCCAACTACCATTCCGCATTCACAGGTCTGTTATTCCCATCAAGCAATCATAATCATGCTGGAAACCTTTTAACGTATCATCTGAGTAGAAATGACAGCTCTGCCAATGTACTGCCCTTCTATACCTTATGTACATGATACTACCACTGTCTGCATACATGCATATTGCTATCCCAGGACTTTTACCTCAGTTTAGATTTCTCTATAAAAATTGTTTTAAACATCTTTATGAACAATCTTTTGTATATGCTGATACTTAAGAATGCATATTTGCAATGAAAACTGGCATTTTGTTTGCAAAATGCAATTATTTTCTTTTAATTGATGTAGTTATTCGGAATGAATGAAAAAAAGACCACAGCGAGATTCGAACCAACAGTCCTTTGATTAGTCTATTATCATTCTCCAACGATACTGGGAGCCATGGTGCCTGGCACGAAAAATGCCTTCATTTTAGTGAGTTCCTCGGAAAACTTCTACGTCAATTTCCTTGAATTGCATTGATCTGCTTTGGTGTTTTGATATCGAGTTCTTAACTTCTTTACCATAAATGTCAAAAATTACAAAAATCCATTTGCTGGGTCCTCACAAGTCTATCTCTGCTACCGGGTACATCTTGCAATCCAATGTATGATTTTGCAATCTGTGACCATGTTGTAATCCAGTGATTCCAGATATTTTAAAAATACACTACTGCCTCTTGGGATCTTTCAACAGTGTATTTGTTGAAATATACTGCAAAACCGAATTAAGTCTTTTTATACTCGAGTAAAGAATTACATTTTTTTACACAGAGATTTATGAAGTAATTTCAAATAAATAATAAGCAACAGTTACAGGAGGACTAGCTTGGTAATAACACACATGACCATTAAGTGCAGTCATAAGCAGATAGGTTTTAGTGACAGAACTCTCTCTCACACACACACACACACACACACACACACACACACACAAACACACACACCTTTATCAGCACTTACATTGAGTTTTGTTTTCTTACTTTGTAGCTCCGCTCTCCTCTCCTCTCCTCGCCCTCATTCTCTTTCGAGGACTTCTCTGTTGCCCTTTCCTCTGGTACTGTTTCATTGTACCTATAGCATATATTTCAGAAACGTGTATTAACTGCTCCACAATGGTTAGACATCGAACGCCTCCAGCAATGTTGACTGTATTGTCAACATAGGACTGTGAGAGGCTTCAAATTTTTGACTGGAAAGGAGTTGTCACAGAAATCTGCTTCAAGAATGGCATTGCCACAGAAGAGGTTCAAGCAAGCACAATAAAACTCTTCAAATTTGCAACAGTGCTCTTATGTCCAGTGGCCATCCTCCAAACTCATTTGTATCTTGGTCTTATCAATGAAGAATTTCCATTACTGACCCGATCTCAAATGTTTTCGAACTTCTGGGTAATGGAATCAGTCTCATGAGCACCAAATAGATTTAAGGTAGTGCCGTGCCTCAATGCTATGCTAACCAAATTTTCAAGAGGTTGGCATTAATTGCAATATATGGGCATAAACATGTGACGTCCTATGTGAAGTAGTATGAGAGGCAATTTATCCAGAACTGGCCGACAAACCCGGCACTGCCCAAGTGTTAATTTTGCCAATTTTCTGTAAGAAACAAACAACAAAAACTGAAGTGTTTTTGTACTGTAATGTAAAAAAATTAATTTCCACATACTTGTGAAAACACCTTTGAAATTATGAAACAGTCCTACAAAGAAATGTGCATAACGTCGAAATATATACGTATTAGTCAGCCGTAATATTATTGCACCTGAGGGTGAGAGCATTTAGGTAGGCTCGTGTGCTGACCTATGTGCTTGATGCCGATCGGAATGTGCTCTGCTGTTCTAGTAACCAGACAACTTGCATGGGAAGCTGTACAGTTTTCCACAGTGTATGCGACAGTCAAAACATTTCATGCGACCACAAGAGGCCCAATGCGATAATATCATGGTTGGGTCAGCTGCTCCAAGCCTACAATGCAATTTTGAAAATTGTCTATGGCAACACTTCTACATAGCTACACAGACAGCTATTGTCTTTGCCTGCAGCCATTTGCAGTTGAAAACTGTTAAAAGCACCGCCAAAAGTTGACTCAACTATAGTATCTTAGTACTAAGGAACAGAGGTATTAAAACTTCATGCATGACACGGCATTTTTTTCATGCATCTCAGTGTTTATGACATCTTTAACTGTCTCTCATACAGTATCCGTGTAGGTAAATTCAGCAGCATATGTGGATACTGCCTACGATAATGTTGTGAACTGAGTTAGTAGCAAAGTAGTAATTGACGGAGGCCTTATGGGCCAAAAACTTTATATTTGCAACAGTCTTTCTGTTGCGCCTATCTGCGACTCGGCATCTCCACTACATGGTGAGGGGCAGCTTTCCTTTTCATAATATTGTTTGCACCATTTGAAATTTAAAAATCATGCATGATGCAGTTTTTCATACATCTCAGTGTTTACGTCATATCTCATGAACTACATTTTACCACGACATAATTTTGTAGGTGCATTTGGCGGCGTATGCAGATAATACTGTCTGAGAACTTTATTGCAAACAAGGTTAGTAACACGGAAGTAACGAATTTAAACAATGACAATGATACAGCAGTTTTATATCTTTCTCTCATGCATCACAATGACATCTTGTTTTTTGGTTCTGTAACAGATGTCCACTTTTTGAGGTAGCAACAGATTTATGTTGCCTCTCAGGTCTATTTTAGATCTAGTTTGTTGCTACAGAATACCTGCATTGAAAGAAAAGAATCTCTAGTTTTACTTAAACCCCCTACTTTCTTCATTATTTTTCAACCCCTGTTAATATTTATTGTGCGGAGGCTACTACAATTTTATTTTCCGCCAACCAAACGGTGCAAAACTGCTGTGGGAAAACAGAGGTGTCTGTAATATTTGTGATATCACATCGGTGGGAAGGAATATTTTTAAATAGATTACATAAACCTCTCAGAAACTGAATAAGGTTCCAAAAAACACTAGTAAAACCCATATTAACGGGGCCATGCACTGTTATGTAAGCCACATGATCTGAAGTCCACACAGTGTTCTGAGTTACCCACAACTTTAAGCTGCTTTTTCAGTTAGGAACGCCTTATTAACATTAGGCTCTAGCCTCTGGGCTCTGCTTGCCTCAAACCCTTCAACTAAATCTTTTGCAGCACTTTTTCTCAAAAACACTGATGAAGTATCTGCTCAAACCCTGGCCCAACACACTACCGTGGACATGTACAAACAGATCCTACAGCTGTTTTTGGCTAACATTATCCAAATTTGCATCAAGTCCAATTGGAACAGTGTCACATGCAGTTATAAGTATCCTGTAGATTAGTGAAAAGTGGCCCAGTCCAAACAGTGTTGTAATTTACTTTTGATATCTGAAGCTGCACTTTGGAGGCAATGTCACTGCCTGGGAACATATGCAGTATGAGAGTAACTGGGCTGTGAATGTCCCTAAAAGATTGGTTTCTCACAGCAGCCTACAGGGACAAATGGATATCAGACTTCTTCACAGCAGTCCTCTGCATGCAGTCTAGCATCGCTGGCCATCACCCAGATGTCCCTGCAGTTATCAGCCTGATGTGACTGCCTCGGGCTAGGACATCATGTGATTGCCAGACACTTCGTGCCTGTGCTGCAGCAGACTAAATGTACATGTAAACTAGTTAGATATCCTACCTTTCTTTATTGATATTGGTAATTTGCATTCTAGTGCAATTACAGAGCAGAGGGCAGCATTATGATTGTTCTTTCCTTCGCCAAAATTAACGATCAGCTGAGTGCATCCAGCAGTGGCAGGCAGTACTGCAAGTGCTGCCTGAAGGAGTATCATTGGAGTTACAGCTGCTTGCACCAATTAGTGTGGATACAGACACTGTAACCTTCCTAGCAGCCTTGAGCCCAGTGTGCTCCTTATCCCTTGCATGACAGGACAGGCCTTGATCTCCCGTATTATTGAGAGAGAAATTAGTTTTACAGAGCATGCACCGAACATTGAATTTTTAAGAAGTATGCTTTGCGATCCACCAAAATTCTGGATCCTTACCCCACTGAATGTTGACTGCACAATTATATTTCTTCAGGTGAACCCTCTACTTTTGACAGGATTCTTCGTAAGACAATATAATGGGACATGCACAATTCATGAAAACAGAAGTCACTAAACATCCCTCAACCAATGCTACTTTCTTTTCTATGAATAACCTCCGCTCTACCCCGTCTCCTACATCCCTTCTTGAGTGCAAAGGAAAACAATTTATTACTTTCATGCAAGTAGTTGGTAATGGAGTGTGGGGACTGAGCCCCAAGAGTACCATTGGAAATTTTTGCCTGTGATGAAAGAAATGATATGAAGTCACCCTACTGCCCCAACTGCAGGAATTTTAAGTGAACATTAATTCAAGCAAACACCGCACATCAAAAACAAAGCCTTACATGCCTGTCAGTGTTCTAATTACAGTATTTAAGCTCTGTAATTTGTCTTATTCATACACAACAATCAGATCAAAAGCTATTGGTATGCTAAAACAGACTTTTTTTATATACATCCAGAATAATACACCGTATGCAAACCTTTTATGCCCAGTATCCCAGATTCAAATGGACCCCCAAATGCCCTAAAATGACACATCCTGTTAGTAAACAAAGCAATATTTACATCTGAACAGGCGTACATCACACTAAATACTATTTACATCTCCTTGGTTGTCACATCACTTCATAGAAGCACAAAGCCATGGCACAACAATAGTTAAGGGAAGAACAGCCAGGCCGCAGCAACAGGCGCACAAGATGTTCCATGTCAACACAGGGTGTATAGATGGACAAGGGAAAAAATTCCCGGATTTCCAGCGTGAAAATACACTTTTTCCATGTTAAGTGACAGTGTACTTTTCCTCGGCACTGTAAAACTTATCACTCCTTAGAATGTTTATGGTTTTCTACATCAACGTAGAATTTCCCAGCACTTGAGAAAACAAAACTCGGGGGGGAACAAACACGTTTTGGAAAGATCTTTGATGTGCAGCAACATATACGCTGCATTTTTTCGTTATGAAGATATAAATTCGAATTCCATCAAACATTGCATGTTACTTTCCGAAGCATTGAAATCGATATTGCGACGCGCTTTTGTAAGCCAGTCATAGCTCATATCACGTGATCACACCAGCTGATGACAGCATAGGACACTTGATGTAGTCAACCAATAGCAAGATCAGTCTTAAGTAGTGCAAACACACAAATAAGAAAAGTTAATGGTTTAAATTAATATACATGGTGTTGCTACAAGAAAAACAAAGCATTAACATATAATATTGATCTCTAAGATTACTAAGCTACAAGACAATCGAAGCTTCCACATATAATGTTGATCTTTTTGTGCGTGTTGCACTTTAAAATACATCACACAATTGTGCCAGTAAAATTTTAGTAACGAAGTAAATGTCTGATCTGGGCTCGAAATTCTTCTAGATGATCGTCCTCAAAGAGTTGAATTTTAAATGAGAGTCAAACGCTCTTGTGATTTAAGAAATTCATTGTACGTTCTCTCACACAGTTCATCTTGCGTAAAAGGAAATTTACTTTGAAAGTAACTTTTCAAACCACCATTTGCAATATTTTCCCATGACCTGTTAGAAATTGGTTCACTTCAGCAGTTGCCAGAGCACCAGATAACAGGCGTCACTGCACTTGCATAGTTACCATGAAGCAGGAAGCCGGTATGTTCATACGTGTAAAACATTAAAAGACCTTGCATTATGTCATGAAAGAAACAAGACATCAGAGGATACTTCAAGAGCATCGGAATTTCGTGAACCATACTAAAATGCATAATTCGGCTTATTTAGTGCACATTCATATGTCCAGATTCGGATGTAAATTTTCTTGAGTACTGGGACTGTATTATCTCGTGTTTGATTCTTTATTATGGCATAATTCCACACGAGCTAGAAAATGTGCACTTGAAATGCAGCGAACAGTTGAAACTAGCCAACAGTGTGAAATTAATAATAAATTGACAGACTCTGCGGATAAGATTAATAAAAGCCAAATTTCTTCAGCAAACCGACAAAAATAACTTCATTGTTCTGCAAGGCGATTAATCCTTGACAGTCAGAAAGTTGGAAATAAAATAAAATCTGAAACTAATAACACATTTTAGGCTTCTGTAATTACGTGAATGTTTTTTTAATTCACTTGGTAGCTCCAGGCCACAGAAATCCGTTTTGTTCTCATTTGACGTGAGAGCAATAAACAGAGGAAACAGCACAATCACTAAACGTAAACACAGGTCACATGGAGACTACCAACCTCCTCACTACAACTCAAGGATGCCCTGTGCGTCAGCCCCAGATCTACGATATTTCCGAACCAGGGCACTATTAGGCAGTGGCCTCCAGCCACACATCTGTTAGCCAGAAGCGGGAAAAGGTATTGCTCATACACAACTCAACTGCGCACACGCAAGAGCCCGCCCGCAACTGCTCAAACGAATCTATTTACAACAGCTGTCGCATCACACTCATCGGAGGCAATTTGTTGTTAGGAAGCATTGCATATTCTTCCTAAAGCCTTTGACACACTTTGCTGTTGGCAGACACTTGTATGAGCACTGTATTTTCTTGTTGTATATGGCGCATTTCCTTTGCGACTTAAGTTGTTTTTTTCCTTCTCGTTTGTTTTGTTGCTACAGTATTATTCTACAGAAGCGGGATACAGTAATATCCTTCGTTAGGGTATTGGTTCTTACCGATCAAAATCACAAACATTTAACTGATAAGTAAAACAATGCAAAATTCCCGGAATTCTAAAAAATTCCCGGGTTTTTCCCGGATTGCATGCACCCTGCAACGACAAACCTGTGCACAGCAGCATGGTTGGCACAGCTCAGCTTGGCCGGCTGTAGTCATGTTAATTTGGGTGGCCGTTGCATTCAAGTGGAGGGTAGGGATGAAGGATACGGAAACAACAGTAGTAGGTGTTTGCACAGCATGGAGCTGAGGTTAAACAGGGCAAGAAAATGTCTGCGCCCCCCCCCCCCCCCCCAAAAAAATTAAGTGAAAGAAACATGCTCTTCCAGGGTTTTTAGGCAAAATGCAAAAATTGCCTGGGTTTTCCAGAACAAAAAATTTCCAAGTTTTCCAGGATGCTGGACACCCAGACCAACAAGCTGTTGAGGCTAAAGTGGATAGAAATAACAAGTAGGCTATTGCAAGCTAATAACACTGCCAATGGCCAGTGTTCTGACATCACTGCCGAGAAATCACAATGAGTTAAGTGGTGATCATGATGAGGCTATGTCTATTTTTTGTGCAGATCATAATAACTTTCAACCAATATATTTTCAAATTACTGCTGCTTACTTTATTTGTTGTAAACCAAAGTTATCTGCCATTCTAGTGATGGGGATGTGAGATATGATTTGGTAATCAAAATAATGTAGTCATGATCCACGATATCTTTTATAGTTGGCTGACAATTTCATTTCTGACCTCGACGTGAACTTGGAATGTTCTAGCATTTGAAGGCACTGCATCCTGTCAGGTATTTCAATACACTGATTGCAATGTCTTCATAGGGACATACTGAACAACTGAATGCAATATTTAGAAACAAGTTAGCTTCATTTCTGCCTTTTGCATTATTATAACACAAATTACTAGTTAAATTAGCACCTGGATTGATGCATACCTGAGTGCAATGAGAATTTCCATAATTCGCATTGGTTTCTCCCAAAGCATACAATTATTTGATGAGACAGAAGTATCATTTGACATGAAATTCAACACTCCAAATGTGGATGAGGCAGCTTAAGAGTTAGAGGAAGAGGTGTGTGTACTCAATTTCAATAAAATGAATTTGATAATTTAGAGAGCTCTCATGTGATACTTCACGTGAGGGCCCATAGCCTATTTGCAGCTTGGAAACAGACAATGTGCTGATTTCGACATGATTATACTCTGATTACAGTTACTTTGTAATTGACAGACTGCAGTGGCACAGGACGTAACCAATAAAACAAGCAACACAGTGAGAATGTGGTACTCAAGAACGACATACAACTGGCTGGTGACTGCCCCACCACTTGACATACTCAATTGCAAAGTAGTTTTTTTATTCAGAGTATAGTGAGCTCCTACAAAGAACCCAGTCACATGTATATGAGGTGTGCTTGCTTGCGTGAATGTTTTCTTTGCTAGAGAAGGCTTTGCCCAAAAGTTGTAATATGTGACAGCCTTTTTGTTGTGCCTGCCTGCAGCTCAAAAGGTCTTTACAGAGAGTTACCTTTATCCTAATATCGTAAACATAACATTATATTTTAGTTACCTTTATCCTAATATCGTAAACATAACATTATATTTTAATAGAAACATCATTGTAATGAGTGACAGTAGAGCTATGCCAGCAGCCCAGTTTTCATTACAAAAGTAACACTGAAAACCTAACCCACAGAACAACATATTTTGAGACTGCACCTTATGACAATGACATGTCTTACTGTCATGTCTCCACAGTGATTTTACAGCAGGTTACCACACTGATAAAATGTTTGCAGGGAATACAGGACCACATGACTTTACTCCCCCCTCCCAAAAGCAATGAGACTTGTAATACAGTTTGGAGGGTGTGGTCTATGTCCAATTGTTGCAAGATGTTGGGAGGGGGAGGGGGGGGAGGTGTTCCTTCCATTAATTTTTGAACTTTCATTCAAATTACAGTGAACATGAAGCAGGATTATTCATTCTTGATAAACAACTGCTGTCTTACTTTCACCTTCATGAGAATGACACTGACTGACACACACACACACACACACACACACACACACACACACACACACACACACACACACACACACACACAGGTTTACAAAACACTAGTACACTACAGCATGTTGACCAGCCCACCGAATCCACTATTCTAGCATCCCTTACTCTGACATCTACAATAAATACCAATATTACAACAGGTGAATGGCTCAATATTTTCAAAATGGCACAAATGTAATGAGAGCCCAGTACAAGGAAATTTAAATCACTGAGAAGTGGGACTATCTAGCATCCCACATCACCAAACATGACCAATGCCAGGAGTTATTGGTAGTGAATATTATCTACGAAATAATGTACATACATATGGCAAAGCTGACTGTGCCTACAGAAATTCCTATTATTCTGTGACTGCAAATGACAGTGCTGAAATGTTGAAATTGCCCCAGGCAGAGCTCAATTTTAGGACTGTCATCAATATTCTGAGCATGAATGGCAAAGTGAAATAGAATCCTCAAACTGTAAAAGTAAATTATTCATTGATTTACTTGTAGCCAATACAATGTAGCTGAAACAGACCTTTAACGAAGACTATGAAACTACAGTTCAGTTGCTACACAGGTTTCATCGAGTAGTGCATAGTCCCATAACATTTTTAATCCCATTGCAAAATGGCTAACGAACTTTTCAGAAAAACCAGACAGCAATATGTACCATAGAGTGTTTAACTGTCAAAAGTTCAGTTTAAAATTAGTGCTTCATGTAATTGGTGGTGCATTGTTAACTATAGAGTCAACAAACACATACCCATAGTTTGAAAGAATTGTCGAACTAAATCACATTTGTACTACATTGAAAGCCCACTTTTACACTTTTCAAGCGATATAAAAAAAAATGGTGTAAAATGTGGGAAAATGTAAAATATGGGAGATAACATTTTAAACTATAAAAGTTACGTACTGGATTCCCCTTGCCTTTTCGCACTTTATGTATGATATGTATATAACAGGTATCAAAAGACTTGTCAGGGACTTCTCATCTAATAAAAACCACTGATGTTACTGGAATTGGTAACTGTCTGGGAAGTAGAAACATTTGACAATTTCAAACGTCGTAAACAATGTTTTTGGAAAGCCTGCAGCTGTCATTCATTATTTAAATAATGAAATACTGCAGTAGTTACATATTTTTTCATGCTTAATGACGCACTTTGAGAATTATTTCTTGTTAAGTGCAAATATGTACATGCGCTGGAGTCATCTTTTTGAGATTACCAGGTACTGCGCCACCTCAGTTATGTAGAAAACCACACACACGCAAACTATCATTCACACGGTTTATGTAACATCACAAAAAATAATACAAAAATGCTGCACTTGACACGAGAATGAATTCTCTAAAGACCTTGTGTTCAGCATACAAAAATATGTAACCAGCATTGTGTTTAAACTAAAAACATTTCAGCAACACACAGTGAATGATGGTGTCAACTAGCGCTACAAGAGGCCAAACGCAGAAACATGCTAAACATGGTTCAACAAAGGTGTCACGATGATCACAACAATCACTAAACAGCATTTGCACGGTAGAGAGTTTGGAAATGATTGTGAATGGTCATGATACCTCTATTCGAACAAACCTAGTTACTCCCCAAAAAAAAAAAAAAAAAAAAAAGCTGTGCTTGGCAGCCCATTTTTTTTCTCAACGAATATTTTTTCGTAACGTGTAAATCGTGGGAAATTATAAATACGTTGACGCAAAACTGGGTGCAAACAAACATTGTGGACATCAGAAATGTGATGGAACGATAAAAAGTGTCGTAAAGGTGGGAAAACATTGATTCCAGGAACATAAAAGTGAGGTTAAACTGTATTTGGTTTCAGTCTAACATATGAGAACCTAGTAGACAGACAAATAAGGAAAGAGACAGAAAGTGAGGTGGTAAATTACTCTTTATTTACACAAGGGAAAGTAACAAAAAATGCAGGCCAGACAGTTCTTACTAAATTAAGAACAAACAGATTTCATTTTAGCATATAGTCTTAACTGAAGATGCGCAAAAATGAAATACTGGTGTACATGTCTCAGATTTCAAAAAATAACTGCAACTTCCCCATATCAAATCAAGGCTGCCCTTTAAAAAGTTCTGATAGTAATGGTTACAGAACATGATACTATGCTTCAGCAGCCAAGTATGATTACCCAAGTGCAGTGGCTGTAAATATTCCATGTGGACATTCTAGCCAATGCCATACACATCAAGAGAGGCTATTTAGTTTTGTTTACATTAAAATTCTCTGCGATGATATTTATCTGGGTCAAAGTAAGACGTCACCACAACACGGTTGTTGAACTTTCGGCCAGTCAGTGACTGCTGGGCCTTTTGACAATCTATAATTGAATTGAATTCCACAAAAACCTGCAACAAGAATCAGAGTAACAAAGGATATTAGTATAACATCAGAATTTGGTTTCACACTAATGAAGCATATAGTTATCAAATTTTCACATGTTTAATGTAATGTAAACATGGAATTATGCATGTTCAGAAAAGATTAAGCCAATTAAATCAGCAAAAAGTTTTCTGTCAATATCTGTCATCACAACATGCAATAAATAACACATTATGCTTCACTGTTTTCACAAAACTAACAATTACATGTACCTTTCCACATCCTGGTACATCTACACCTTCAATAGGCCTTGGAATTTCCACCGATCTCACAACTCCATATTTGTTACACTCTTCTTTTATATCCTCAAGAATATCTTCATACTCTTCCTCATCCCGAAGTTCTTCTGGAGTGACCATATTGAGCAGACAGAGGACCTAGAAAGCAAAATGTAACATTAGCTACAGAAAATAATGTACCTTGCTGTTTCATTTACTCCAGTAATTAATGTATTTCACCGACCACTATTTAATGAACTCTATGGCAATACTTCACATTTCCAAGGCAAAACAAAAATGATCAATTAATTTGTACTTTTTATTCTACAACAGCAAAAATTAATTTCCTAATATGCTCAAGGATACTTACTTCGGTAGCAGGTCCAGCACCTCCTACCATTGTCAAACCTGGAACTTGGATTTGAACAGGGGCTTGCTGTCCTATCTGTGCATTCTTTGCACCTACACTTGCTCGTTGCACAATCAATTTCTTATCACCTAACTGCATGCCATTTAGTCCAGCTATAGCCTGAAATACAAGAAACAACATTGTTTCCCATTAGAATTAAAATAAAAACTGTGTTTGAAACATTTAAACTTTTATGGAAGCATCCAACACTGCTAACAACGGTGTAAGAAAGCATTTGAACAGTGCAAGTACAGTACTAGTTTTCAAATTCAATGGTTATTGATAATTTTAATAACCAACTGAAAATGGTAAATCTTAGTCACACCTGGTTAGAATAATGAGGCAGGTGAAAAACAAAAAATAACAATCCATGTGGTATCCTCACACAATCAGTGAAAACATAATCATTACAGAGTTAGAATGAGCAATCTAAGTCATACAAAACACTGCATAATAACCAGATAAAAATCAAGGCTAAGACACCATGAAAGACAAAAGGGAAAAAATTGTAGCTGGGTGACTGACACATTATGGGCTCCTCACGACTTAGAAGAAAGCTAACTGTCAAAAGCAATATGCTACTTTAAGTGTAGTAAGGGTTACTACTTCAGCTCTTTGTGGTACAAAGGTGATAAGCCAGGGTTGCTCTTAAGGTTTGACTGGAAGTAGCTTCTTATTCTACACTTCCAGCCACTGAGCCTGCCATCAACACAGGGTCTTCTGGATCACAAAGGATATAAAACCCTGCAGCACAATCCGTGAGCCTTCTAGGTGGTCACGTAAGTGAGTTCATTTCCTTGGATTCCTATAAGCCTTGAACCCAGTAGAAAATTATTTTCTTTTCCATGTTTGCAAGTGAGTGTTCTGCAATTCTTGCAACATCTGGCCTGCTGAATAGCAAGCAGGGCACTTCAGGAATCTGAGGAGATGAATTTCTTGCCACAGCATCATCTCATCTGCTTTGGATGGCAAACAATACCATATAATATACTGAAAACTGCTCTGGGAGCCCACCCTGAGGGCAATACCAAAGAACATGACACAGCAGCCAATAAAATCCACCTGTTTACACCTACCCATGCTAAATTCTCTTTAAATACAATTCTAAAGCCTGTAAGACAGTTGTTGAATCAAATCCGTAAGAAAATGTGAATACAAAGAAACTGGAGAGAGTTGGACATGTAGAAAAGAGGATGGGAACAGGCCTCAGAAAATTAAAAGAAACTTTTTGCACCAACATACTGTCAGATGGAAAAGTCACTGAGGGTCAACTGACAAAATAATACATCAGCTTCAGCAGTATTATAGAATAACATTCAGGAATAATGTAAATGATTTGGAAAGCATGAAGAAAGCAGTCTTGGCTTCATACTTTCACAAACTCTTAACCGACAGAAAACTGATACATTCACTTTCCCCATCTGGACATGAATCATAGTGTAAATTCCAATACACTAAAGTTCCAGGAAGTGTGTGTTGAACATTAGAACTCCATTCCTGAAGCTGTTATGGAAGCCATCAAACAAATTTATGGGAACAATATTGCTACACACCATATATCAGGGATGCTGAGTCACAGATAGGCACAACAAAAAGACATCATTATAACATTCGGCCATTTAGGCCTTTGTCAACAATAGACAGACATATGCGCACACCCACCCACACACGCAAATCACACACACGACTGTAGCCTAAGGCAATTGAAACCAGACTGAGGGCAGCAGCACCAGTGCATGATGGGAGTGACGACTGGGTGGGAGTACAGAGGAGGTTTGGAGTGGAGAGGGGGAGGGATAGTATGGTGGGAGGTAGTGCTGGATGGGAACAGAGAAGGGGCTGGATGGTTGATGACAGTGACTAACGAAGGTCAACAATAGACAGACATACGCACACACCCACACACACAAACACGACTCGCACACATGACTAACCTTTGTTAGTCACTGTCTTCACCCATCCAGCCCTTCCCCCGTTTCCACCCTGGCACTACGCAGCCGTTATTCCAACACCACACCCAGTTTTTTTATTTTTCTCCTTTTCCGCTACATCCCTGCAGAACTTCGTTGTGCGCCAGTTGACTGAGACTGCAGTCTTGTGAGAGTTGCGTTTGCATGAGTGTGCGGGGTATGTGCATATGTTTGTCTATTGTTGACAAAGGCCTTAACGGCTGAAAGCTATAATTGTGTGGCTTTTACTTGTGCCTGTCTGCGATGAAGCAACCCTGCTATATGGCGAGTAGCAACTTTCCTTCTCATAATATTGCTACATACCATCCTGAGTTTTACATTGTTTGAAATTTATGGGAACCTAATACACTCATACCACCTCTGATTTTTATACATGGACAGACTCAGAATCCTGATAATATTATCTGGACAAAAAATGTGTTTGTAGGGTTAAATACACTGAAGGAGGGAGTTAGTGATTCTGTATTAACATTTAATGTTGAAAACATGGGGACAATTTTACCTCTTATTAAATTAAAATTAATTTAATAAATTAAAAATTTTACCCCTTATTAAAACATTCCAGGCTGTTTTACTATAAATGGGTTGAAATTATAAGACAAGTAGAGACTCGCCAAGACACAGCATGCAGCAGAGTTCATCATGAAAGAAGCAAGATCAACCTGAACAAATAATCTTTTAGAGAAGGAGGTTGGCAAAGACGATGATCCTGATTATGCTACTGGGTGTTTTTCGGCCTTAATTTAAAAATATAAGCCAGTTATCGGCATTTGGAACTGCCGATTTTTCAAAATGAAATTTTTGTACTTTATATATAGAAAACTACTTTGGTAGCCACATGTAACTTTGTGGCTTGTTTTATGATAACACTGTACCTACTGAAGCAGAATCTCAGTAGCAATTTGAATAGGTGTGAATCTATGGACTTATATGTACATGTTTTCATGACAAGAGTTGCATACTTCTAAATATTTATATACCTTGTTCTTTTGTATCTCATCTCTATAATTCTGCTTCAGTAGAAAATAACATGGACATGTTTTTAGATTGTTTTATCTTCACTGGCTCCAGAGACTGAGATACATAAACTTTGCTAACTAAACATTAGCTGCACAGGCTCTGCACACTCCCCTTTAAGATGTTTAAAGCCTTACATTATTTTAGTGTTAGTTCTTTATTGTGTGGCAGCCACAATAACATCTCATTTTAAGTGAGGCCAAGATACTTCATTTTTTCCTTAAAAGTGAGAAAAGTATCCCCAGTTTCAAAACAGGTAAAATTCCAGAAGTCATTACAATAAACAGGAATTTAAAACCTATAGTGTTAGACCATTCCTCCACTCACTTTATTGTCAAATGCAATTGCCGAGTAGCTTGAAAGGTTCGAGCATGCACAGAAGACGGAGAAGTCATCCACAAACTAGGAACAATGTTCCTTAAAACAGTACGGTAGGACATTCCCAACTTTGTACTGAAAATACCTGTCTGAGAGGAATGAGTTTATGACAGTGGGTAGTCATCCACTGAACACACATTGATAGAGCTGCAACAAATAAACTTTCCTCCAGGTAGTGATGTATCACAAACCTTTTTCAAACTAAATTGGACATTGATGAGGTGTTGCATACAGAGGAAAGCTTATTGAATTGCTGCTTTGAGCAGTGTCACTTTATCAAGTGTGGAGTGACACCACCTGAAACCACACTGAGGGTGACATAGTAGGGACTTAGTTTTGAGAACCCATAATAGGCACCAATTGACCAGTCTTTCCTATGCAGCTTAGAAGACTAATGCTATGATCACTACATGGGTTAGTCTGATCCTTCCCTGGTTTTAATATCTGGATTAAGTCACTTTCCATGAGTTGGAAAAGTCACATGTCGTCCAAATATCATTAAAGAGCAGAAAGAGGATTTGCTCCAACTGTGAGTCAAACTGTTACACTGTTCTGCACACTGTCAGCTGATGACCGGGTCCATTACCACAAACTACTCACTATGGATGGAATTTCAGTTCCCACAAAGAGAAAGGCTGGCTACAGTCCTAAATTTGGTGGGTTGGAGACCACAGCCAACCCTCTCTTGCATCTCCAGACAAGGACAAAAAGCTGGATCATGAGTAGAATTGGTCCTAATAGTCTTATAAGATTCAGCAATTGTCTGAGCAACATTCCTTGAAGTTACGGCACACCTGCTCTCAGGACTGGCAGACCTGAGTTCCACCTTGAGATCCTCCTGATGGCTTGCTATACTTTACTGTCCGCCCTCGGTAGCTGAGTGGTCAGTGTGACAGAATGTCAATCTTAAGGTCTCAGGTTCGATTCCCGGCTGGGTTGGAGATTTTCTCCGCTCAGGGACTGGGTGTTATGTTGTCATCATTTCATCTCCATCAATGCACAGGTCGCCGAAGTGGCGTCAGCTCAAAAGACCTGCACCAGGCGAACGCTCTACCCGACGGGATGCCCTAGCCACACGACATTTCATTTTCACTATACTTTACTTGTGGGTGTGGACCTACTGATTGAATTTAGGAACTCTTGCTAAAGACCTCTGCTTACTCTAACCATTCTGCTTACCTTTGCCCTCGCCATTTGAAAAGTTGAAGAATTCGTGTCTGTAGGCCACTAATTTAAGCTTCGTATAGGCCCCCTCTTGTCCCCCAACTGCAAAACGACATTCATCATTCCACCGAACAACAGGCTGCCTCCTAGGTGTTGCCTTGGACTTTGGGATGGATGTGTCAGTGGTATGGCGATTCAAATCTGTAATGCGACCCACTCATTCCAGAAACCTCCACCATGCTTGAAAACAGCTAACTGCTTGTACAGCACCTAGTCAGCCTTTCCAAAGTAACATCTTGGCAGCTTCCTGTCAGGATCTGCTCCACGTGGCAGATGGATCCAGACATGGTAATGATTGTTACCATGAAGGTCATCATCCACTCCCTATTGAGCATTGTCTGCAAGGCAGGTGAGCAGAAGGAGAGGTCCATGGTTGTAGAGAGAACACAACAGTGCTAAAATGTATAGCTCGACCCACATCCATCAATATGTTGTCTAGTTTGTGACAGAATCTCAAGTATTCAACACCTGGGGCAAAATGTGTTAGTCCCCATAGTAATCTGTGCACTACCCTCCAAGGAGAATGGGAGAGGGCAGTTGTTCAAGAATGTGTATGTGGGTCTCACTGTCAACAGACTCTTACAACATGGTAAGACTATCCAAACAGAAATTTGTTGTGATGTGGTTAAAGGCACAGGCAAGGAGCAAAATGTGCCAAACATTACTATCCCACCTTTCACCCTGTCACCAGCAAGGTAGTCTTCTCTGTTGTGAGAACAGCCTGCAAGCATAGTCATGTTAGTCTGTTTACAATGAGTCTCTTAGACAAGACACACAAAGGTCTACCCTGTATAAGGAATTTCAATTCCTCCACACAAATTCTGTAGTCATTCATTTTCTACTGGAGTAAGGGAGCCACTTCAGCAGAGTGCCTTTGATATACTGGTATCCTGGTGCTTGAGTGGTGAGGAACCTGTAGAGTGAGGGGGACGGGAGTGGCTGCCTGGGTCTGGTGACAAGGCATCCTCCTATGATGTCCTCACCCGTCAAATGTGTCAGAATGGTGCCTGGGACAGCTTTTGACTCAAATGTTGTGACTCCCTTCGAATATGTTGGGGGACAGGGGACATTGACAGGTACTTTGCTGTTGGGGGGGGGGTCTTCTCAATGCTCACTGAAAATGTCACCAGTCTCTCCTGTCATAATCGCATGGTTCACTATGCCCACTTTGCTTTGGCACGCAAAAGGAGTTGCTGCTGGATGTCATTTGCATTTCAATGTCCATCTTTTCAACAGGTTCCACAGAAGCTTGGCTTCTGCTTATGTCATCCACCTTCCTGAATTTTGCATTCCTCAGCAAAAATGGGGCAGTCTTGATTCCAGGTGGGGTGGCTCCCACAGCTGGATACAGAGAATCATGGGCTGCCTTTCCACATTTCCTAAAGGTCACTTCAACCTCAGCAACTTGGCATTTTAGGGTCAAATTGCTGGTATGTCTATGGTTAGGTACATAAAGCTTAACCTTAACTCCGAGGAACCCTGCCATTATGTGTTAGGTAGTGCTGGAGAATTGAAGATCACAATGAATTTTGCCATTATGCCTTCGCATCATTTGCTCCGCATCGAGTTCCGAGATGTCTATGTCCATAATATCACAGCATGTGACCACACCCGTGCTTGACTTGTGAGTTAGACAACTGGACAATTATATCACTGTAACCCAATTTTATGACTTCCTAAGAAGTTGCACCCGCTTTGCCTGTTACCCTCAATCAATAAGGAACCAATTTGCAAACATTTAATATGCCAAGATACCAGCAAGTCCTTCCAATACTTAATGAATACAGGAGGGGGGCACTTTTTCAAATGTCCCCTCCTTCCTCTTGATCACAAAATGAGCCCCAGCACTAAGTACAATTTGATTATCAGGACTAGCCTCCCTCATTCATTTGGGTGAGTAATTGTGAGAATTCCCAGACAACACACCCATCATGTTGGGACTGGAAGTATTGATTATATTTGCCCTGGCGTTCCCACAGGCATCTAGGGTCCACCTCAATAGAGTTCCAACTGCCTGGGCAAGCCTTATACAAGTTAGGTGTAGCAGACTGCTCACAGGTTACCCCTCAAAGACTGTCCCTCTTCAACAGCACACCTTGAGATCATGCAGTGTTTTATAGAGATTTTTATCATTCTTGTGATCCAGGCAGTTAAGCCAAAATCCTCCATACCTGTGGCACACAACATCCCACTGCAGCACTGTATGGTGCTTGTTGAAGCATTCCCAGAGCATACAGTGACAGGTCTGGAAACACTGACCAGTCCCCAGTTCCTGAAAACTCACCAAGCTCATGTGTTTACACAAATGAGCTCCCCGAGGTTCTCAGTATTTAGCATGACCCGGTGGGTACATGTGACTTATCGAACACCTTGGATTTGGTGACTAGTACCCTTATAAAGATTGTCACATTATAAAGCAATTAGTGACCAATGGGACACATGCAGGCTAACTTTTGAGTGCAGAGCATTAATAATAAATCCACAATCTCTCAGTACTGCTTACAATCTGAAAGGTTCAGGGTTCTCAAAACTCTATAAAAATCAGTTGGTTCAGGTTACACAAATGCTCTACAAAGAAAGAGACGTAAGTGCAAGAAGTAGCACACAGCCAGTGAGCAACTTTCTTTTATAATAATAAGCAAGACAACTGGTGTAATGAAACAAACTGTTATAAATTCATTAAATCACATGGAATTTTGATATTGTACTGAAAACAGATTTAATAAATTTTTCAAGTAGAAGTCAATTATGCCATCAACCATGTGCAGAGCTGCTTATTTCAATCATCCTATGTGAAGACAATGTCTGCAAATGGTAACTCTGTTTTACTGTGTTGGTCAATATCTGAATGCCGCATCCAATGTTCTTAAAGCTACTGTTGCTTTGCTGAAGGTCTATTTGGATCCAAGTCAGAAAGTTGTGGTGCTACTGTAACATTTTGTATTTCTTAGGATATCTTGTGGGACAATATTCTTTCAATCAAAGACAAAATATAGGTCACCCATGTGTTTTATGTATTTTCTTTACATAACAGGTAATATTACCAGAATAGATTTTTAGAAAAACTGTATATTAGCAACAAACTATTTCAAGAGCTCCTTGATCAGATAGAAATTGTTTGGTAAAATGCGAACACTAATGTGGCAGTTGGCCACTAGTTTAAATGGGAGAGGAGAATTGCAAATGCAGCCAGACATATGGTCACAATGGTCTTCAATCCATCAAAATGGTCGTCAATCCCTTCTGGTGAGACACACACGAGCCCAGTGATGGACCAGGACTAGTCTCTACTCATTACAAAATAAGACACAAAAAATCAACGCACAACACACAGCAAAGTAGAATACTCAAAGTCTTCAACAGCTACTGCACAACTGCTTGCCAGATTTGGGAGTGTCAAAACGTGATAGCACATGCCCACTTGTACTGGTATCTTACACAACTGTAGTTCAACCCTTTCAATCTCCCACCCCCTTCCTCTATCCCAGGCTTCCTAGATCTGCTACATTAAAGTGTCCCTGGAATATGTGCTCAAATAATAGAAAATGGAAGAACAACACTTACACATGTTATTAAAACGAATTAAACGTCATTCCCCCTATCTGAATATTGACAATGAAACTACAGAACCAACTAAGGTTTTGTATTTCAGAGAACTGTATAGACAGCGAAAGTAAAATACCTGATGGCCCGGAGTGATTCTGATAAGTTTTCCAAACTAAGCTTTTAAAGAGTGTGAAATGTAAAGTTTACGATCAGTGTGTACCATCAATATGGGGGAAATATTCAAAAATGTGTCTTTGGTGCTTCAACAATGTGATATCAGCCCCCCCCCCTCCCGAGTCAAATGTTGAAAATAGGCAGGGATTCCAAGTAAATAACCAGAGTAGAAGACGACTGTGGTAGTAAGATTGGAAAGTCCTGATGCCAGAAGAATGTATAACAGATGGGCTAAAGAAGCTGGGTTCCAAGGTAAGGGAAGAGTGAGAAAGTGACCTAATAAAAGGTGGGAAAGCAGTCTTTGACAACATGTAGGCACACCACATATATTTGTAGCCAAAGATTAACATAAAGATCAGTTTAGATATATTTACTTGGATGCAAATGTGAGTAGATCATGATAAATTGATGTGTTATCTTCATAACATTTGAACATGTGATAAATCACACAAGTCAAGTGCATAATGATATTATACAGTAAATCTCAATTCTCTTAGCAACCTAATGATTTTGGAGATCACAAAATTTAGTAGAATTTCATAATAAAATTGTTGGATTTGTCCGCAAGTCAACACAAAATCTTTTAATAAAAAAAATTATTTTTGTTTAGATGCAAAGGGTTAATGTCCACGTGGCACTGAAGCGTCACGTTTTTTCTAATATCTATTATGCAATTAGTATAATCCAACTTAAACTGTTAGACTCCACTTAAAAGCTGTGTCACATACAGTAAACAACAATGGCAAATCACTATCAGTTACTTGATACAGTGATATTAAATGTCAATGTCACTGCAGACATACCTGGTCAGTCATCGTCACATCGGCATATTCACAAAAGGCATAGCCTTTGCTTAACCCTGTGGCTGAGTCCTTCACAAGGTTGAAAGCACGTAACTGTCCAAAGGACATAAGTAACTCTTTAACCTGAAAATGGAGATATTAACAATAGCAAAAATATTTGTTGCAACACTTTAAACACCCATGAATTATTAAACATTTTATATTGAATTAACACTACATTGAGCAAGTGACCTCTGAATGAAAATAGCAATATAAATTCACAGTTAACAAAATCATGGATGTTTGTGATATTACAATTATATAATAAATTTGGAACTGAATACAATAATAATTTTCAAAATGATATCCCTTCCCCATCGCTTTTAGTAAAGTTGCATGAAGTGCAAATAGTAAAATGATCAAAATAAATTTTAAGAATAAGAAATGAATGTAAATCTCAAACTGTTAACATGCTTTATTATTTTTATTGATCTTCACTCATTAAAACTACTTCATATAAAATTATGTTCCCATAAAACACAATGCAATCAATAACAAAAACTTATTAACTAAACCACCCACCTGTACCAGCTGCAGCCATGGACTGAAAGATAAAATTTTAAGGTTGCATTGTGACAAGTTTTATTAGTAGCCCACATGGGTTTCATATGAAGTACTAGCTGCTAAATGACAAACTTATGGCACATACCATGTGCCTCTCCAACCAATCACTTTATTTTTACCTAAACACTTGTCACAATGAACCACACACAAAACTAAACATACATACCATAATGTTGTCATGAGTTCCACAATGGGGGCTGGAAAATTCTAGTTCCCCCAAAACATAAAATGTTTTAGAAAACTTGCCTTTCATGATCCCATAATGTGTTTGTGCGTGTTTGTAGCTCTCTCATATTATCGACAAGCAAAGGATGGGTCTTACTACCCGCGAAACCTTAGCTACGACAGAAGGGGGGAAGAAAGCAGAGGCATAGATGAGTATCCGAGTTTTTTTTTACAAAAATAACTTCAAACATCGACGAAACTCTTAAATTATAATTATCTATATAATATGAACTAATACATGTAAATGTTTCAGTGCTACTTAGACATATGGGTACATGGATGTAACATACTGGCCAATTTTCTCGTACCAAGAATAATACAAGGTTTGTTAAACTGAAATATATAACCTCAATATTATTCCTAATACAGAAGGAAAAATATCAAACAAATTTACATTATGAAAGTGACAAATTTATATCCTTGACAGACCAGGAAAATTTAACATCCACATCACTGTACTGTTAAGTACGCACCAAACACATACATGTAATTGCTGGAAAAAATGCAGACGTGTCAACGTCAAAATGGGAAGAAAAGTACTGCTGAAATTCATAAAACTTTATACAAATAATAAAGTATCCTGAAAACTGCCACAGGTGTTTACCTGGAAGGCCTATATTTCATTAATGTAATAGGCCACAAAACAGTTCTGAAAGAAAATGTTAGGTTTAACATCACTGGCCTGGAAAAAAAATGAAACAAATCTGGAGAGCTACAATATCATTTTGCTGAAAAAGTATTTTGCCTCTCGTTCAGTTTTTCATCAACCTGCAAAATAATGAGAATCTTGTGCAAAAGATGCAGAGTTTTTCTGACCAAGATCAAGGTTAAAGACTGAGGGGCTTCAAGTATCAGCATGATAAAATAGTTAAAACGAATGAAGAGCCCAGCAGCAATCCATATTATTCCATTCCTTATCTCCAGTAACTGCTGCTGTGTTACCATGTACCAATACACAACTACATAGTTCAATAGCAAACAAAATGGATTTCGAATGATAAGGTTTCCCACGAAGAATTGTGATGGAAACAGTACACAACACTGCTCTAAATGTAGACAGCAGCATGACAAAAGTCTCACCAACGCTGGGCAATAATGACGTCAAGCAAAATGGATTCTGTACTGTAAATTTGTACTCACCTGGGATATATGAACTTGGGGCAGTGAGGGATCACAACACAGTACTCAATGATGGTAGAAAAAAAATTACACACATGAAGACAGGAAATTAGCAGCTACATGATCTTAAAACTCCAGATTACATGCACTGCCCCAAGCTATCAATTAATACATCACATAACTTCATTAAGGCACTGCACTATGAAGACCCAACATCTCTCGGCATAGATCATCAACAAAACAAACAAGAATTCTGCAGCAAAACTGTTTGCTCTTCCAATGGTCCTTTCATGGGTCTAAAACTTAACATTGTCAAAACAGTATCCAAATGTTATACATTCAATGAAGTGTGACACTCGAAGAGGACCAACTACTTACAAAAAGATTAGAGAAAACCATTTTGCTGAAAACTGACAACTGTACAGACAAGCAATTTAAACAATCTCTTCCAACAAGGTTGATAACAGTTCAAATTCTCATAAACAAAGTAAAAGTAAACATTTTAAGAAACAATTCTAAAATACTTTACACTAGCATTTACATGAAATGGTTTTCATCAACCTTCATAAAGACTCAAGAATCAAAATTAATATCTTGTTATATATGCTTTCGTTAGCTTAACATTTATGGTTTCAACTAAAATTAAAGAAACATTTCAAGCTCAGCTAATTTAAGAATATTTGTTGATACATTTATCAGGAAAGCAAAAATGTCTGTCCATACCTGATCCTCATTTAAGTAATTGGGAAGGCCACCAATGAAGATCTTGTGCGGTGAGTCCGGGACTACCGTGCTAATCACGCCTGCTAAGCAATACACAAGACAACACCTTAGTGGCAAAACACTGCTTCATAGCTGACCAAGAGACTACACTAAATATAGTGTGACAATAGAACAATCTTATTTGGGACAGGTGAAACAAACAAAGTACAATTATTAACCTAATATTACTAGTTACAAAAATTTAAAAACCACATTAATAGCAGTTAACATTACACGGCAATTTCATACATCTATCTACTTCAGCAATAAGGATCACAAGCTTCCTCCATTACACAGACTAGACTTACTGCCTTGCAGAAGAACTGTGACTGCCTTGCGAAATTATATATTTCACCCTCAGGTCACAAATGGTATCAACGAGTTTCAACTTAGCAAATCAATGTTTTAAATATTACGAAGTGGCAGTGCAGGGACATGAAAAGAAACTCTGGGAACTGATCTTACATTTAAGTAGAATCTAAAATGCAGTACAGCATGACCATGTATTGTAAATAAACAAAAAGATTACATCACACAACATACAGGACTTTCCTCTACCAAAATATACATAAATCACATATGCTGCAATTTTCTCAACATTGATTGAAACACCACTTCAAAAATGAACAAATGAGAACACAGAAATAATGAAGTGAGGGCCTGATAACGTAAAATTTGTAACGACCCTTATGGGAACATGCTTAGGAATATGGATACTGCTATTTATGAATATTTCTATTTTTGGATACAATTTACAATATATTAAAGTGGGAAAGTGTTAACAAGACACCAAAAGAAATAGAAAAAATTCTCATATTTACTTCTATTTTATCCAAGTCACTATTACACAAGACTACTGAAGTGAGAGAACACAGATGAAATTTTATTAAATAGGTAGATGATGAAGTGACCAATGTAAAGGAAAACAATTTGACGACTGAAATAAAGAGATTTGTGGACATACAGTACAGAAGAAAAATATTATGAGGGGGCAGTGCAGGGACATGAAATGAAACACTTATGAAGTTCTGATGTTAAACACAATATGTTGTTCGAAGACATCAGTTGTATATGTAATCTCTAAGTAAGTCTCTCAGCTTTCAAACACTCAATTATTAGTTAACGTACTTTAGACTATCTTTGTTTTGTTTCACCTTCAGCAGAATTTTTATATCCAAATCCGATTGTCCTACTGTACAGCTCACAGCACTGTCCTTTTATTAACCACTGTACCACTGCTGGCTATGAGTAACAGCAAAACCACTGCTTTTTTAAATTAAAATGGTGACTCCTCAAAAATCACAGTGGCAAAGAGGTTACCTTTTATAAACATACTTGTGTATTCAAGCACAAGAAAACTATTAAAAGGAAATGCTAGTGAGCTCTGAAGATGTATTTTAGCATAGAACTCAAGCATACCAGGAACGTTAACTGATGGATTCTCTGACATCCCTGGCATTGGTTGGTAGTCATGGGGCCTTCTAATCTTTAAACTTTGACCTTTGAAATTTATTCCATCAAAGGCCATTGCCTGTGTGGTCTCATCTATTGACCGAAACTGTAAAAAAAGAATTGCAAAAAATTATACTTAATACTATATTATTTTGGAAATTATTTAATACAGTTATATAATATTTACTATCTGCTACAGAGTACTACTATTAATATCATCTTAAAATATAAATTAACCAGACTTCATTACAGTAGTACTCACCTCTAGAAATGCAAAATTCTTGTCCAAGTTAATCTGACAAGCTAAAACTGGATTTCCTGCTGCTTGAGCAAGACCAGAAAGGTGCATCTGCTGGTTAAAAAATTCCATCATTTCTTCCTACAAACATAAAAAAGCATTAATCAACAATACCAAAGACACTGCAAAGCCAAATTTTGAAATTTCAACTAAAATTACCTCAGTGACCCCAAATGGAATATTGCCAACATACAGACGACGAGCTTGGCGAGTAATTGTTGAACCAACCACAGGCACTGCTGCTTGAGGTGTGTCAGCTACTATATTAGCTGGAATCTGGCCAGCAGCTACAAAATAAAATTAAAATTTTTTAGAGTGAGCTAACATAATACTTTCAGACCCAATTTTTAAGCCAAGCTTACCTTGCATCGCCTTGTATTGGAGGGGTGTAATGTGCTCAAAGCCTGGTGGAGGTACATCCCAATATAAAGATGGTTTCCTCCGTCTTGATCGTTTCTCTTTTTTGCTGGGTGACCTGTGCAGTAACAATTTAATTATCACCTGCTAAGCTATACCCATTGCTTAAAATTACTGATAAGATATTTCAATGATTAGACTAGTTTGGGCCAGGCAATTTCAGTTCTGAACACTATGTCCTCCTCGAGTTAACGTGTTTTGTAGGTGAATACACATCCTTTAAAGCTTGACTGGTTGCACACAAGCAATATTGTACTCCCCCTCCCCCACAGACAATGGGAATTTTATTTATATTTTATTTGAGCTATGGGAGTAGTACTAAAGTAACAGAAGGTGCATACCTGCTCCGTCTATCCCTGTCACGTTTATCTCTGCTACGAGACCGTCTACCACGGCTTCTTGATCGGGACCTCTTTCGGTGCTCTCTAGATCTTGATCTTCTTCGTCTATCCTTATCTCTATCTCTGTCTTTGTCCCTGTCTCTCTCTGAAAAGCATAAGCACAAGTCATATGAACTATTTCCTTTAAAGTTTAAAAATATACTTAATTTGTTTTCACTTTTTATGCATGTACCGATTTGCTGTCTTTATCAGATGCACAATGAGATCATTCCATCTTATTTAGTAATGGTTATGTAAAACACACACCCAAAACCAAACAATACTGATGGATCAGATGACGCGCATGTGCGAATAATCATCATATAGACAATTTCACGCTGACAAAAGCTTTAATTCCTGATATGCAGCACTCAAACCTGTGTGTGTGTGTGTGTGTGTGTGTGTGTGTGTAAGCATATCCTATCTGAAATATAAAATTTAATCCCATAGTAACTGAAGTAGTTAGGACTGACTGAACAAATGAAGGCCTCATACATAGGTTTTGGGAAAGACTACAGAAGCAAATAGTTTTTTAAGTTGTTTCTACAAGTTTCTTCCAAATTCTTTGATTTCAGGTAAATATTACCTTCTGAAAAATTGTGATAAGTAATTTAATAGTGTTCACTGTACTTGTGACAAATTATTAAAAGTCAGGCTATCATAATATCAAATTATCCACCATTCCGAAGCCAAACACGAAGCCCACCATAAATGAGTAGTGAGAATGCTCTAATTACTATTATACTTAGAGCAACACTAATAAGCTGGGACATCAAATTTCAAGACAAATGCACTACATTCTGTCTGGAACAAGAAGACTTGTTTTGGAGTGCAGAAAGAAAATTAGTTACAATAAGACATACAAAATAAAACCCACAGAGTTAATGTCCCGCCTACAATCTGTTAGACGAGTCATTGGTTCTGACAGCTCAGCAACATTGTTTTGCTGCCTGTCAACCACAGGAAGCCAGCCAATGGCTGAAAGCACTTGAGCAGATACCATGAACCACAATGCCACACTGCAAACCTGACGCACTTGCCTGAAATGTAGTAATGAGTGTCTTGCTTGTAACCACTGCTGTCATTTGTCTAGCTAGACATCTTAAGTTTGTAGTATACTTCATTTTTGGTGTTTATTAACTTTGTTTCATTTCAACCCTCATCCAGTGTATCAATTAGTGCTAACCTGAGATGAAGTGAAACTGAAGAAGAAAAATACAGCCAGACTTGTGAATGTGTGTGTTCAGTAAGGGACCACTATGAGAAAGAGAACAAAAGATGAGCCATTATTTCCTGTTAGGTTGCAGAGGAAGGTTTGATACCAAGAACACCAGGAAATAAGCAGCCAAATATGATGCAAGTGACAGCTTGCGACAACTTCCAAAGAGACTGTCATTCATATACTATAACAAAGGAGAACACACCACACTAAATTGTTCATCACTTCCGAAAGAATCTTCCAAAGGCAGTAAATTTTCACTGCGTACAGTGCTCAAAGACAGGCTTCATGTATCCAGTGTTTAGTAGACGTAAAATGTTTATTGAAAGGACAGATGGTGCTGCATGACTGATTTTCGGTGCAAGATCATGAGTGTGACATTGAAAAGTGTAATGTGGCTAGATGAGACTGAATAATGCCAAATGCCAGCCATTCATTATATAGAGGCTGGAGTGATGAACACCCATGGAGACAATGGCAGTGCCTGCTGGAAATGGTGGGGAATTTACAGTTTTACATGCACGTGCATGACAGTTTTGTGCCAAACTGTCCATTAATGATTTGTTTGGAAAAGACAGGTGATGACCAAGACAATATGAGCAGTATAGTCTTTCAGAAGTGGTTAGACACATCGCTTATTACAAATTTGACAAGGTGATCAGTGCCTGTTATGGATAATGCCCTGTATCACATTATTCACAACTGGTCACTAACTTTGGTAGCACAAACTGCAGCTGAAAAGTAGACGTGGATCTCAGAAGACTTGAAGGCTGAATTCCTTGAAACTGTGGCATGAAAATTACGGTCTTCAACATATATAATTGATGAGTTCCCTAAAAGTCATAAGAATGGAATCTCACTTTTTTCCCAACAACTGAAGGTGTATGGGTGCAAATAACTAATGTTATTCCAAACAAAAATGAAAAGGATTATTTGTGAATCTTACACCACTGTGAAACTGTCAATGTGACCCGTGAGACCAGAAACTGTCATCACTGAGGCAGCTGAAAATGCAGACATTGTGGGAGAATGAGTGGGAAATTTAATTATACACATGACAGGAAGCAGTGCAGAAGAAAACTATTTGAAAGCAGACTGACAGTCATCTCATTGCAAGTACTTTCCAGATAACTGTAAACATACTGACAATCAGCCTGTAATTATAGAATTACCGTATTTACTCGAATCTAAGCCACACTTTTTTTCCAATTTTTGTAATCCAAAAAACCGCCTGTGGCTTAGAATCGAGTGCAAAGTAAGCGAAAGTTCTGAAAAATGTTGATAGGTGCCACCACAACTAACTTCTGCGTCTAATATATGTAGTGCTACACAGGCATGCTTTACAGGCACAAAGATAAATACTGACGCCAAAACCTCTGCGTCAGTAAAAAAATTAAATAAAAAAGGTGGAAGACGAGCTTTTTTTTCTCCGCCCCATTTTCGTACATAATCCAACGAAGTAAATACAAATTCCGTATTTTTCATCTTCGAATGTAGCAGCATTTCAATGTACTACGAAAATCCGACTGGCAAGACTGTTTGGGGTTTTTGCCAATATGGCCAACTCTACATTCTGAATTTTTTCCTATCTGTGAGAAGAGATGGTTGCTAATAGGAACTTTTATGAATTGTGAATCACATGCAGTATTCTCTTCACCATAAGAGTAATACAAATATAAACATTTTGCCATGTATTCTTTCATGTTTGCTGCTATCTCATTTAAATCCTGTCGTCCTAATGAACTACGAAACTAGAGTGAGACAACAGCAAACGCGGAAGAATATACATATCATGTCATGTTTATATTTGTATTATTCTTATGCCTAATAGTGATACAGTCAGAATTGAAGCACGCCAATTGACTAGATTTTTAAATCTAAGATGACTAATTTCTGTGCAGAACATAATGCACTAAAGAGGCGTCTGCAAAGATTTTCAAACGGAGAAAATTTTTCGCTAAACTCTCATTCAGAACATCTTCTATCATATGCAGCCTATTATTTGTTGATCATTATCAAAGAAAGTAGCACTGTAAGTAACAACAAATAGCAGTCTCTTGCCATTGTTTCGCTAATGAGACGAATCCTCTCTCTTTTTAAAATAATTGTAAGTGGCGGTAGCGCGCACAAAAGCAAGCCATGCCGTGAGCAGTGACAGGCCGTAAACACTCATTATCAGAATGCGACAAACAATGCAGGACACAGTACAGTAATGCATTTTCAGCTTAGAGTGACAAACACCAATAACAAAGATAACGGCACTTATCAGATCAAAGAAAAATAAGCAGTCAATTCAAACCAGATGAAGCACGTGAAAAAGGAAGGGTACCCGTATAAATACAGACAGAGCGCCTGACGCGTAGCAATGGCTACCTGGTACAGCTTAACTGCTAAGCTTACGACTCTAACCAAACTACTGTAGCTGTATCGTCATTTATTCGACCTAAATTGTGTCTCATATTACAATGGACCAACTTTGTTTCGATTTGGACGTGTGGCCTAAAACTTATCCCTCTGCTTGAATTTCGAGTCTCAAATTTCAGGTGCAGCTTAGATTCGGGAATTTTTTTTTCTTGATTTCGAGTCTCATTTTTCAGGTGCGGCTTAGATTTGAGTAAATACGGTAGTTACTGCAAATATTTAACAAAAAATTCTGAATGTTCTCCTAGACTAAAAATTGTTTGCACTTCTACTACAAAATAACGAAACACCTCTTATTCTGGCATATTTAATACTAAATACAACTGGCATGTTGTCGAGGTTTGTCTGTAGCCTTAGTATAGTGGCCTGGCATGTGACGCCGTAAGCCAAGACCAGCAACATTGTTAATCTGCCTGTGTGATCTGTCAATATCAATCATTTGTCTCGTAGAACATAATGCTCTTGTAATACTTTCAAAGTCCTTTCATTAATCTGTTATAACAGCTAGCACCACACTGTCTTTTGTACAAGATGTGATCTGAGTACCCAGAACACCAAAGATTTTACAGGATGTCTTTTTTACAAGAGATATTTGATGATATCTGATTAGATGCCTTTAAATGACTGGAAACAAGAAATGCCCTTAAACTGATGCCGATGAAGAGGTACTCCAGAATCTTATCAATATGTAAAAAATGTTAAACTACACTTCTGCAACACTTCATTAAAGAGAACTCCCTATCTTAGAAAATTTCAAGGGATTAAAGCAGGCATTGGCAACCTGATTCACATACTTATGTGAGTTTGTGGGCCAGGTCGTAGTGTAACATGACAGCAGTGCTCCTAGCTCAAAGTTAAAGCTATGGCGCCCGTGACAACATTTATGGAGTTACAAAACAATGCAAATGTCACCCCTTCCCTGATACACAATGCCAACAAATTGTGTTTCAAAATTCATTTTATGTTCACCGCATCTTCAAATGTTTACTGTGCAGTCATGAAGCATCGACTGCACGCCGACCAGCACAGTGATATGAAACGAAATCAAGAAGGTGCTGACCCATGCACCAATCGACCAGCACAGTGATATGAAACGAAATCAAGAAGGTGCTGACCCATGCACCAATGGAAAGAGCACGCAGTGCCATACCTCCAGGAAGATTCTTCAGCAACCCACGCCAAAGTTGGCTTAACCAGAGTTAACCAGCCACCCATACTGGTTGGGCCCAGTTTGGTTGCAGACATCAAAAGCATCAATACCGAGTAATAGGAAGATGATACTTCGCCTGTGTTCTGCACATAGTAACAAAGCGTAAATGTAATTGCACGTCGGAGACAAAGGAGAACATCAAACCATCTCACAAGGATAAGTTAATATTCTTTTTTTAGAAATAAAGTAGTCTTAACTTTAAAGTATTATGTGCAAGTCATTTTGGATTCCTGCAACCAGCCATAACTTCTCTCCTTCCTTGTTTGTATTGGAGCCAACTCTTATAGTAGCTGACAACATTTACATTAATTCCCGGGTCATGAACTGCCTTATGTTTCACAATTGCAGCCTTAAAAACTTCCACTACAAAATTCTGCAATGCCATTAGTAAAGGAACACACACAAATAAGTGTAAACATGTGAAAATGGGGTGCCATGCATCTTGAAATGTCATGGAAAAATAAACAATAAAAGTAACTCACTGCAGCGATTACATTATAAAATAGTTTTAATATTAACAGTTGCAGGGTTACAATACACCGACAATAGACAAGAATTATTTGCTAATGTTAACACACGAAACAATGAGACAGGCAATCACAATTGATGCGGAATTTAAGAGTATCTTTGTGATGTTTGGCCATAAGCAGGTCCTTAGTGTGTTCAAAATTTAGTAAGTTAATTTTCACAGACACTATTAGCACATTTTTTTTTAAATATTTGTCCAGAAATATGTATCACATGGCCACGAATTGCTTCTGTGACACTAAAATGAAGTCACCATTTCTTTCTTCACTTTAAAAAGTTTAAAAGTCTGAATTACTTGAACTTATAAATTTGTTATAAACAAAGCCAAACTAGAATAAAATTAACAGAATGGTGAATGTCATAGGCGGAGTACAACGTGGGTGCCACAAATTCCTTCCACGGCCAGACTGAACCTAACAGCACGCCGAATCTGGCTATCCTGTTGTATAGGCTGTACTAGAGTCCTAGTTTCCAATACTAGAGAAAAGTTTTGTAGTGGATCACCCTTTTTCTGTACAGAAATGTATCAAAACCCTCAAATATATTAGCTAACGAAAGTTTACCGAATTTAATGCATTTCTAGTTATGACAGAAAGTGTATTTATTAAAGATGGCTAGAACGTAAGCAAAGCCTATACTGCAGACACACCTGTTACCACTATCTTTATGTAGCAGTCAAGTTCTTCACAGGCTTTCAAAGGTGCAATAAGTCTTCAGTCTCTTTGGGTTTGCTGCCAGATCCTAAAATCAACTGTTCAATACTTCAGCGATCGGGTCTAGTGCAGCAGGGGATACAACCCGTCGGCTTTGGACAATGACGTCACAAGTCGCCAGATAGCAGTTTACCATTTTCGCTTTTGCTGTTATGTTTCAGTTTCGTTTTTTTACTGATTGCTTAATAAAGTGAATCTGTTTATTCTATCTCGTGAGATTTTTTTTTTTAAAAGCCAAAAAACACTTATCAGCCACTGAAGGGAGCTACAACACTAAGAAGAATCGCTTCTCGATTGGCGACTTGTGACGTCAATGTCCAAAGCCGACGGGTTGTATCCCCTGCTGCACTAGTCCCCAGCGATCCTGCTGTTCACTATCTTCAGGAGAGCACTCAAGTTGATTTTAGGATCTGGTAGCAAACCCAAAGAGACTTTCAAGTTCATTTGCTTTACCAACTCAAATTATTCCCATACCTTTGATTTCCACACAAATGCATGCTTTGACCCCTTGGGGAGAATATGCATATTTCATTGATTTCATCAATGTAACTGAATGAATTCATACATTTTAAAGAATTATTTCTGGCCTCAGCACATACAGCGCAATAATTTGCATGAGAGCACCTTTTATTATGTTATATGAATTATGCCAAACATGCTGAATACGAGTAATTTCACAAATTGTTGGTTCGTAAACATGTTAGCTGAGGCACCCTAGCTCAGTTCACTATAAAAGCCAATATACTTCACACCAATAAATTTAAATAAAGAAGGGTAGAGTATAAATGTTCACCCAACCATACACATACAGGAGTTGTCAGCATCTGAATATGAGTGGCCCATTGTAAACTTCAGTCCAAGGGTTTGATAACTGTGACAGCATATTGATAAACATATGCTGACCTCCTTTCTTATCACTGGTAAGTATTCTTGAAATACCCACCCATGAATCCTCATTTACAGATGTAGCTCTGCCACGACAACCTATTTTAACCAGTTGGCATACCTAGATCGATATTGCCAGCTTTAAGAGTTAAAAAATATGAATTAACACAAGTTTAACATTTGTTTACTTCCTTCTGCTGCAAATCCTTAAGTTATTGCCACCTAATCTCTCCCCCCTCCTTAAGTTTCGGGTTGTGGACACTTTTGGAGTTACTAGCGTGGCTTGCCTTGCAAACATATGAATAAGGAAGAAAGTTTAGAGAAATTTGTTGTTTTGCATTGTTTTCAAAGAAAATATATAACTGAATTGTGATACACCAAGTTTTTATAGTTTCTGCTGCCTCATTCCATGGGTTCACTGATATACTGCATGAATTCACAAGGTTTACCATTTGATAGTGCATGAAAATCCAAACCCTAGCTAACCAAAATGATCCATGGGACACTTTTCAACTGAACCAAGACATCAGGCTACTATGCACATCAGTCTTGCATTTAAGTTTCTCAGTGGGTCCAATATTACACTAAGTTTTTCATCACTAAATAGCAGAATTCTATCTTGAATACCCTCACCATTTCTATTAGTTTGCCATCAATAACAATGAAAGTATCAAGATAGTTAAGCATTCAACAGTTTCATTAATTTTGGGGCACTAACTTACTGTCTTATCAGATGCACATTTGAGATCATTCCACCATGTTTGGCAAAAGCTACGTAGAACACGCAACCAACACCAAACAACAATGATGGATCAGTTGACGCGCATGTGCCAATGTTCATCACTAGACAGCATATTCCTGCTTGGGAGTTTCCCATCTTTGTCTATGCACTGCTGATTTCTCTCTCCACAAATTTAAATCAGTGTACATCTAGAACTCCTCTTACAGAGAAAGAATTGTCCACGTGGTCTTACTTTGTTGCCTGATAGCTAACAAACATGTTTCTATACATCAACTTTATTTTTCCCTCTATTATAATCAACATTCTGGAAAAAATGTTGATTGCGGAAATGGTAAAGTATTGAGATGCAATCTGTAAAACTTAACTCGATGGAAAAATCCCCGTCACCATCTAGAAATTCTTTAAGCTTTACAGCAAATGCCACAATAATACATAAATCTACTTCCTTACAAATACCAAAACATGAAACAGACCTTTTTACAATTTCAAGAACCTTTCTTCTCTTGGTACACTATATGCTACAGGCAAGAATTCTACATTTTGGTAAACCAGCAGAAGCAACTTTAAAGCTGTTACCGTATTATCCCAACATACTGTTTTGAATTTTATAGAATCTAATATTAGATTACGGCACAACCCCAGCTCAAGGTCTCAACAATAACTTATCAAAATTTTCGGGTCCCTCCACAACATACAATTTTAACAGGATGGGTCTATAAAATACCAAAATATTAATTTCACAAATTTTATGTATTAGCGGTAATTAAACTAACACAATCATCCCCACACATTTCGACGGCATTTCATATTAGCTTTCCTTCAAAGACTATTTCAAGTCAACAGTTCACATTTAAAAAAAAAAAAAAAGGGGGGGGCAGTATGCAGTCGTAATCTTATTGCTTAAAAACATAGCTACAAAGCAAGCAGATAATTTACGCGTAATTCATGGAACAAGTAGCCATCTTTATAAATGAAAAACGATGAAGCATATTTAATAGCAAAAACTTACCGCCTTTATTTTCTTCGCCCATTTTCAAAGACGGTTACTCAAATAAAGAGATTGATGCTCAAATGTGACTGCGGGAAATCATACTACACTTCCCAACGACAAGAGCTACCTCAGCGTCCAAGACCTCCAACCCGGCAAACGGACGCACGAAACCGGAAATAAGATGGCTGGAGGCGCCACTTGGCTAATTCGATCGAATTGTTTCCTGTGTATTCTCAACAGCTATCTCTGAAATCAGAAACACTCAGATGCTCAACAAACCAGTCACACTATTGCCGTACAACATAAACGTCGAAATTTAACGTAAAAATCCTGTATCGAATGATAAAGACAGTTTAGAATATAGTGTTTCTGTCCATTCTACACTGAGAGATTCCTTAAGAGAGCTACAGTGACGACATTTTAAATTTGTAGCATATCATTTAGCCTACAAGACTATGGATAATCTAGGGCTAAATGCAGGGATAACTAACCGAGGAATACACTAACCACGAGTTAACTTGGACTGCGCGTTGTACGGACACCATTTCATTCCCTGGTTGGTTACTCTCGGAATAGCTGAACTGCACACTTGGTAAGTGCGCGTACGTCATTTCATATTTACATTAGTCGTCGTCTGCAGGAATAGCGTGTCTAACCAATGAGCTCAATCAGTATTGAACTCATTGGTGAGTGATAAGCGTTCCAGATTGCAAAATTATTCGTTTGAGAATATTTTGAAGCTGGTGGATACTGTAAACGAGTTCAAGAGTGTAGTAGAAAACACGAAAACTGCTGCGGTCTCATTCAATGAAAACATTAGTGCAAACATTTAACTATGTTTTTAAAGTACTTGGATGTACAACAGTACAAGGATCTATTGTAAAATTAATTAAAGGATCAAGTATTTGTTGTTTGACTAATAAGAGATCTATCTAGGTTTCCAAATAAGGTACTGAGAAAAATGCAACAGTTTCCATTGGTAAACAACTTCACATGGATCGATAAAGCAGCTACAACACAAGTACGATTTTTTACCAAGAAAGAAACACATAAATATTATGCATAGAAAAGGTAGCACAGGCTACAGATCTGTGGCACCCCATATGTGGAATGTAAGTTGCAAATTGCGTACAATGAAATTTACGAACTGATAAAGTTGTCAAGGGAAGGACACCGCAGTCCAAGTAGGATATAATATAAAAGCAACTGTGAAATGCCATCTGCTTTGTGAAATAATTGGCCTTTTTAGAGTCTCCAACAGACAGTGACAACTGAGTCACTATTGAGATTGATTTGACTGACAATCTTATGAGGTGTCACTGGATAGCCTGCTGTTGTATCTATATCTTAGAATGATAATACATTATAGTAGCAAGGGTTGTTCAACAAAAAGTATCTTTGCTGAATTATCGAACATTGTGCATTCACTTTTGCAGTTTTCAGGCATATATATGTGTCAATGCTTCCATGACATTATTAATAATTATATAAGCACATGTGTGAAGAATAAAATACCAACATTTACAATAAAAGCCGCAATCTTTTTTATAATCCTGGGTAGAAATATATATATGGCATGTATCCATACTGGAGGCTGTTGTTACTGTATCTCACCTTAGTTTGAGGGTCAGTGACGATTTTCATACATAATTTTGGCTTCTGCAATGAACTTTAGCAGCTGTTTGTAATTAGGGAGGGAAGAGGAAGTAACTGGATGCATGACACTTTCACTGTGTTCTACCTTTTCTACAGTTCTCAACCTTAAACTGCCAGTTTTGTTTTTACAATAAAAATACCTGTTCTCAAATGTGAAACAATTAGCAGAATTGCAGATGGTGGTGCTTCAAAAATAGCATGTCAAGAACCAAAGAAGGGAGGAAGAACTGTACTGGTTAAAAGAAGAGCATATAGCTCAAAATTAGGATCAGAAAAAGAAAATTGAAAGAATTATTTCAGAATTAAAATATATTAATCAGTATACATTTCTTCATTTCATTTTTATTTAATTTCATCAGAGAACTGAAATAATTAATAAAACTATCTCTTATGCATGTATTCCAGTGTCATACACATCCTTTTAATAATCCGGTTTGCTGTACCCTTGCTAATACCCATGAAGTCTCCGATCAACACAAGGAAATTACCTGAGGCAAAATATATGAGTGTGGATAGTAGGTGGTTCATTGATGGAACAGAGTAATTTCTGAAAGAAAGAAAAGAATGGCATGAGAAGTTGTGTGACAATTCAAGAGAAATTTAAAAACATAACTTGCCAGCCACTGTTAAGATTATGTACATCCAATAACTAAAGATTCCTGTTAGTTGAATGAAAAGTACTTATCTTCTTATAACACAGAGATAACGTTTCCTTTATGATAAATATGGATGAAGTTGTGTGTATGACACTAATAATTGCAAAACACAACAGCCATACCTGTTAATTTACTGTGTTAAACTTAGCTTGAGTAAGCAAAAATAATTTAAATGTTCATGGCAATAATGCTAGATGATGGACAATTTTGCTACTCTGAAGCATTCATTAAAAGATGGAAAGTTCTACATCTACATGTAGTCCCAATCGGAGATAATAGTGAACAATATTTTCTGCTATAGATGTGGCTCAGTGAACTCGAGACATCAGGGTTGTATCAAATCTTTTGTTACGTTAAACGATTATAATAAGCCACCAATTTCAGAAAAAATGGTACTTCACATAACTGCAATATAACATATTTCTGTTTAAGTTACCTTCAATTCGCTACAGTCTTAAATAAAAGCGGATCTGGAAATACATTTATATTCAAAGAAAGATAAAAACATAGCATTCCAGGCATTTCTTCCACATACTACAACTATGTGGATTCATTATCTAGATCCCTGCTCTGCTCTTATCATATATAACTTTTATTTTATGATAAATATGGATAGCCTTACGTGAATAATACTGATTGTTGAGAAATACAACTGCTATATTCTGTAGCTGAGGTGGCGACACCCTCCTTTTAAATACCACCTTTCCTGTTAATCTTACTGTGTTAAACTTAGCTTGAGTAAGCACAAATAGTTCACAAGCTTCCGTGAATATTGGTAGGTGGGAGACAATGTTGTTGCTCTAAACATTAATGGGTCTTAATCCTAATATTTTCACTAAAAGGCGAGAGTAGAGTAGAACAATATTTTCTTTTACTGACGTAACGTAACTGGATCAAATTGGAACACTACCGTGTTGTCAAAACGTTTTGCAACATGAAACATCATAATGTTATCTCTAAAACTGAAACAACTGTTAATACAAATAGTACCCATAAGTGGTGTGGTTTTTGATTTGGTTAAGTCCATTCTGGCACTGCTAAATTAAAGGAAACAGTCTTTTCCACTACAGCAAGAGCTGTAACACACGCCACATAAATAAAGACTATTTTGGCACCAATCGTCATTTTAATGTGTGTAGATTACATAAATAGCATAACGAATCTCAAGAAGTACTGAAATCAAATTCATTGTTACAAATAAACAGTATTACTTTAGAAAACAGTTTCTCACTTACAAGGTTGAGAAGATGAACTACAGCTTCTTTTGATAAGCAAAATCTGGATATAAATTCAGAATCGGCATTGTCTCACTTTCTCCCCTTGTTCATACTTCTGACAATATCTCATCATTGCTGTTTGCAAGTGCATGTCACTATTCCTGCCATCTTGAAAACTTATATCCCAGTTAAGTTCGCTAATTCGCGAGAAATCGTCGGTTAAGTTATCCAGAGTTTATTCTCTGGTTAGCAGTTATTCTGCGTCTGTACAATGCGTTTCTCGCGCTATTCAGGGAATAGAGCTTAAACGACTCTAACCGGGGATTGTACAGCTGGCCCTATGAGTTACATTACCAGGAAGCCGATGAGGGAACCGTTTCTGCCATTTTCCTCAAAAGTAACACTGCAACTATACTACAATACGCGCAAAAAAATCTGAGATGAGAAAATTACTTGCGACAGTTCACACACGTAACAAAAGGGTGGTGGCATATTTCAGTTGCACATGTGAACACCAGTTTTCTGTGGCGCAAATTAATAGAAGCCACTTTTGTTATACCACAAAAAGTTCAACTTGATTGTACTTTGTTGCACCACTTTTCTTCCGCCACTGCTCCTTAGAACTCCACTCGAAGAGGCCACGAAGGCCCAACGGTACTGACCAGCCACTGCATCATCCTCAGCCCACAGGCATCACTGGATGCTGATATGGAGGAGCATGTGGTCAGCACACTGCTCTCCCGGACGTAAGCCAGTTTACGATACCGGAGCCACTACTCCTCAATGAAGTAGCTCCTCAGCTTGCCTCACAATGTCTGAGTGCACCCTGCTTACCCACAGCGCTTGGCAGACCACATGGTCACCCATCCAGGAACTAGCTCAGCCTGACAGCACTTTGGTGATCCGACGCTAATTGATGTTACCACTGCAGCGAGGCCGTTGGCACCACTGCTCTCTGGTGGCAGTATTTCAAAACACAAGTATTCTGTCGTATTAATAGTGCAGTAATTGCTGCTGTACTCCATTCAATCTCAGTATGTTTTCATTGTATTCCTTAAAAAAGTGAAAACAGTGGTTGACAGGCACACATTCACAGCTTCTGGAAGAGTAAGAACAGCAACCTATGTTTGCAGTAGTGTGTGTGTGTGTGTGTACCAATGACATACCACAATCTTAAGATTTTCGGATGAATGGATAAAGAAGCTTTATATATGTAGCAAAAAAAGCGAGTCGTATAATCTTCGTAATTTGCGGGATGAAACATTGTATAAATTGTGGATTATATGCAGAAAATAACTCCCGAATTTGATGTGGCAGCTGTTAAACTAAAAATTATTTATTCGAAATGCCTATATGAATGAATAAAATAAGACTGTAAAATTTTGGAAGAGTGGCATATCTGCAGATAATATTAACATGCAAGCTGTTCAATAGTCTGCCACTGCAGATGGCATTTTCGCCTCAATGTTTTATTTATTTTATAGACGTATTTGTGGTCCTTGACTTATACCTCTGCAAAATCTATTTTTGGATCCAACATTTGGGTTTTGTCTTCTGCATATTTAACTGTTGTCACAGCTGTAGTGCCACAACCTGCACTATACCATTAATATGTGCTCATATAATTTCAGTTGCCGCAATATTGAAAGCTGTGCAGCTTCATGGAATTTATGGCCTCCTGTCTGAACAGTAACTCATGATGAAACAACAGAAAATCACAAGCTGTGGCACCACATTAGTTGAGTGTGTGAATCTGGCTTTATATCATCAGCATAAGGAGAAATTACATTAGGAATTCCAATGGTTTCAATCATGGTACCATTACCATGTTTTATCAGTGTCGTTTCGATTATGGTATTATTACCATGTTTTCTCAGTGCTAGTTCAAGTTAAAAGAAATAATTGGTTCTTGTACACTATGCAAGCTGCACAAAGAAAGGTCAAAGAAAAAATAGTAACCAATGTATTTCTGAATATTGTATAACTGTTTTTGAATAAATAGGTTCATTTATACTTTGGAAAAAAAACAGTCGGGTTTATTGTCCAAATTAATCCACCTTCAATTACTGTAATGTTGCAAGAATAAATAACTAACAAATCAGAAAGTTTTAAGTTGTTGTGAGAGGATAACCACCAAAAAAGCCATACTGACAAGACTCAGTACACACAATTCAATACGCCTCATATTATGCAGAAGAAAGGAAAACAGTAACTAATTTCAAACAGTGAAATATGAATATTAGAGAATCTTAACTTTTTTGAACTACAGATAAGTGACAAACTTAATAAATAACAGCTTAGAATTAATCAAGTGTCTGTGTTCATCAATATTTGTGACACACGATTACTGCTGTGAGTGATACAACAATTAAGAACTTCATATTTTATTCTGAATATTTTCATTAGCTAATAAGTTACAGAATCATTTTTGAGGGAAGCACAACTCTTGAACCAAAAATCTACAGAGACTTCGAGGAACTAAGGTTAATAGAGAAAGCAGTAAAATGCATAGGTGGAAATGTATTCTACAACCAGCAAAAGAACATTGATGTCATGTACATAATTTAGTGCAGTTTAAGACTGAACTAAAATCTTTCTGTTGGGCTACTCCAATGGGAAAACCAAATCTATTAAAAATACATTTAGCCAATTTTGATACATGAATAATTGTCAGATGGAGAGAAATCTATTCAACATTTAGTTTCTACTTTAGTGCCCCATAAAATACACAAGGAAACTCTGCAAAAGAATGTTAATATGACTGTTATATGGAATACAGATACTGATATACGTATGTTGTGACGCAACACTTGTGAGGGTGGGAGTAAGCACACAATCTCAAAATACAGTACTTCAGTGTTGACATTGATTGCCAACAGTTGATTTGAGTGTTCTATAGATGTGTACAAATATTATAACAGTGAAGAGCTCCACACAGACCTATTTATATTGTTAGTATATCCATTCAAACCTGTACACAAGTTATCATTTGCACCAATCCACTGACGGTCTGGATCTTATTTTGCAGGGGCTCCACAAATTTTAATGATTACTAAACCTGCATGCATTAGGAACTGATCTGCAAATCCTTGTGGCTATGGTACTAAGTTGTGGTTATAGGACCATACTAATGTCAATAACTTCAGTGAGCTTATTGACAACTAAACGGATTTTGTTGTTGTCATTGTTGTTGTGGTCTTCAGTCCAAAGACTGGTTTGGTGCAGCTGTCCACGCTACTCTATCCTGTGCAAGACTCTTCATGTCCAAATAGTTACTGTGACCCATATTCATTTGAACCTGCTTACTGCCATTACTCTACTTTTCTCTCTTCCCCTACACTTCCTTCCAGCACTAAGTTGGTGGTCTGTCGATGTCTCAGAAGGTGTCTTAACCAATCCTTCTTTTATTCAGGTTATGCCACAAATGTATTTTCTCCTCGATTCCATTCAGTGTTTCCTGACTGGTTACATGATCTACCCAACTAATCTCCAATATTCTTCTGTAGCACCACATCGAGTCCTGTCTTCTGCTATAGGCATATTACTGACTGCTTAACACCACATTACCTACCCTGAAATTCACCTATCACTTCGCAAAGCTACACTCGGTGCTTTGTAGTGCACATCATTCTTACCGTGGATGGATCTGCAGCTGTGGCAGCAGACGACAGACTGTGACTATAAGCCGCGCCCTCAGTTTGTCAGCGAGCAACATATTTAAATCGCTTCCTAATGCTGTACACCTCTGCATATCATCGCTGCTGCTGGATGAAGTCGGTGTTCTACCCCGCGAAAATGACGATTTTAGACCTGGCTAGCTACAGCTCACCAGAAACTTATTCCATTCAAGGAGATGCTCAAACATGAAGTGTTATCGTTAAAGAGTCTCTAACGGCATCATGATAGGAAGTGTCTCTATCGAAGTTGCGAGCCAGATGTTCCAAAATAATGACTCTGAAGTTTCCTAAAATGTTAACTGTAGCCCATGTTGTTACCTACCCACAACCAATAGCTGTGCAGATGGCAGACACAGCTCTGAATCAAAATCTTAGTAGCAATATTTAATCTCCCACCAGTGTGGCTAATATAGAAGGGCCATTCAGACTCACTGTGACCAAAAGGTAGGACAAGTGCCCGAAATTTTCCACACCTCCAACCTCACACACAAACACATATAGTTTCGTTTTACCTCCCCCATAAGAGTGCAAGTCCAATATTTAACTCCCACCAGTGTGGCTAATACAGAGGGGTCAGTTAGACTCGCTCTTACCAAAAGGCAGGACAAGTGCCCTATTGCCTTTGCGTCCAAATTGCTCTCGCCTGCGCAAAGAAATTATTCACAGATCGAGAAAGAAGCATTGGCTCTCGTATTTGGTGTTACAAAGTTTCATGATTTCTTGTATGGTCGTCACTTTACCATCCTCACAGACGACAAACCTTTGACATCGCTTTTTCATCCGACCAAGCCTGTACCTCTAATAATGATCAATCCAGGGTCGTGGTCCCACGTTCGTTACAGTCCTCTGTCTTACAGCTTCTCCACCAAGGACATTGGGGTGTACTGAGAACGAAACAACTTGCTCGTCAGCACTGTATGTGGTTCGGAATCGATGCCGCAATTACGAATATGTGCTCTTCTTGCATGGTGTGTGCCGAACAACAATCAGCACCACCGCGGAAATTCTTTGCATGGCCAAAAGCCACTTCCCCTTGGCAACGCTTACACATCGATTTTGCTGGTCCATTCTGGAATGCTCGATGGTTGGTTGAGGTAGATTCATTCAGTAATTTTCCTTTTGTTGTCCGGATGTCTTCCAAGACGTCATCTGCCACCATCCAAGCGTTATCTGCTATCTTTTGCATTGAAGGTCTTCCACAGACTAGTGTTTCCCACAATGGCGCACAATTCATGTCCGCAGAATTTCAGTCATTCTGCAAGGCCAATGGTCTTCAACATCTGACGTCCGCGCCGTTTTCGCCACAGTCAAACGGTGCCGCTGAACGTTTGGTCAGGACTTTCAAGTCACAGATGTTGAAGTTGAAAGAGTCGCATTCTCGGGAGGACGCGTTATTGCTCTTTTTGTCCTCGTATCGCTCTCAGCCCCGAGATGATCGTTCGCCGGCTGAGTTGCTTCATGGTCGCCCTCATCGAACCTTGATGTCTTTGCTACATCCACCGCATCAGGTTCCTGTGCAGCGGCAGACACCTGCTTTTGCCCCAGGCGACGTTGTCTACTACCGCCACTATCGAGGTTCACGGCGTTCGTTCGAAAGGCGCATTCTTTGCTGATTCGGCCGCGCTATGTATCTGGTTTTGGGGGCCTCTGGTGAGGTGCGTCGGCATCTCAATCAGCCGCGCCTCTGTCGTCGCACGGGATCTGCCGCTCCCCGTCTGCTTTCAGCGACGGTGCCGTCCGGTCAGCGCCCAGGGGACCCATCTACTGGCTCGCCTCAGCCCCAGGTGTTACCGACACTGCCTTCCATTTTGCCCCATGGCGACGCGCCGCCGCCGCCGCCTGTTCTCCCGCCGGCGACGCCCGCAGTGGACGCGTCGCTGCAACCGCCGGGCGCCTCCCTGGGTCACGCGCCGCCGATCGCTACCCTTGACCAGTTGTCCTCCGCCATGGAACTTTTGCCCGCTCCGGACCGTATGTCGTCTTCGCCCGTCGGGTGCCCCAGCCCGATGGAGGTCGACCCTTCGACCCCTCCTGTCTCTCTGTGGGCGCATACCCCGCATGTTGGCGTGCACCCTGGAGCAGGTTTTCAGGCGTTTCCTAGCTCCCCACAGTCCGAATGGCAGGGTGTGGGTGGCACAGCCTCGCCTGTTGTTAGGCTCCCCACCTCGTCGCATACGTCAACATGGAGTCCTCCCCACGGTGGGCGGAAGCCTTATGCCACAACCGTCCGCCGATTTGCGGGGGAGGAATGTGGTGTCACCGCCAGACACCACACTTGCTAGGTGGTAGCCTTTAAATCGGCCGCGGTCCGTTAGTATACGTCGGACCCGCGTGTCGCCACTATCACTGATTGCAGACCGAGCGCCGCCACACGGCAGGTCTAGAGAGACTTCCTAGCACTCGGCCCAGTTGTACAACCGACTTTGCTAGCGATGGTTCACTGACAAAATACGCTCTCATTTGCCGAGACGATAGTTAGCATAGCCTTCAGCTACATCAATTGCTATGACCTAGCAAGGCGCCATTATCAGTTACTACTGATATTGTGAATAATGTACAGTCAAGAGCGACGTTCATCATTAATGGATTAAAGTTAAGTATTCCACCAGCTGCGTCCGTTTTTCTAAATTCTAATTTCCTTGTCCTGTTCCAGACCTCACGCCAGCCTGTGTGAGCTAAAACACGTGCCTTTCGGCTTCCTCTAGTAACATGTTATTGGCTCTCTTTTCAACCCACAACAGCCCCAAAAACAGTTTTTAAGATATGGCCACCTGCGTCTAACCATCCTCTTTACCTATGGATGTGCAGGATTAACTCTGCAGTTTGCCACAACTGAGCTTGTAAGCGTGCAAAAACTGATCGTAGTAGCTGATATTCCTCCTTTTAATGAAATTAAAAAAAAAATAAATAGTTACATTTTTTAAAATTTGTTTTTAGTTAATTTGCCTTTTTCCTTCTTTTTGTACGAACTTTGTTGTAGAACCTCTTATTTACGTGTGGTAATGAAAATTCATTTAGACAGAATTAAGTACCTTTAAAATTACGTGAACTCTTATGCTGATAAATTCATATTAACTGATTAAGAATATTTAGTTGAGAATTAAATCTTTTACATAATTCGGCCTTGGCAGACATTTTCTAAATGCAGTGTTTTTTTTTTTTAATATTTACTGAATTCTTTCCCGGCCTTAGCTATGGAACACAAGACTGTCTCTATTAGCAGAAAATGGTTAAATATTGCCAAGCCGACCTGAATGTTTAATTATCATTGATAAAACACACTTCATAATACATTTAAGTTATTTGAAAGAACCAACAAATTGTTAAATTTCAACGTTAACTATCCGCCTATGAATGCACAAATGTGAAACAAGTAATAAATTCCGTCAGTCTCAGGATCGTTGTAAAAGAAAAACATTTTCTTAATTCACTGCTAATTTTTATCTGCTCCCGATTTACGGGTTTGGTTAATTTTTCTTAGCGGAACAATTTTTTAAATGTGCCGCCGCTGCAAATCGCTCGGTCGCGGCACAGCCCAGCAATACCAGCGATAATTGCTAAAAATTCTTTAAAGAAATATTATAGATGACATGGGCAAGCTAATTTACATTAGTAATACATACTTTTGATAAATTATAATGTATTTAGACCACAACAATAATTCAACTTACATTAGTTTGTAATTTCTCCTCTAATGGCGGCTAAACCTAGATACAGACAAATGAAGTCTACCCATTCATAAAATGCTACGTCACAGGTTCCTCTCTCTCTCAGCTCTCGAGGAAGACGACAAAGAATGCACACTCTTCCTCCTTATTTATATCACTATCAACCGTTAATGTCTCTTTGCAATCTGCGGCTGTATTTTACATTTTTGTTATCGCAGATATTGACACATTTCGTAATTACATTATGAGTATAGAGATATTACAATCATAAATACATCGAGAATATTACTACAGAAAATATTACAATAATAACGAATGTCCTTTATACAAAATTAAATAATATTTTTTGTTAAATAATTACAGTATATACAAATTGCTTCATAGCGGTGTATATAGTACAATTAAATTTTAGTTTATTAATAGTGTGTGTGTTGCCAGGGAACGTTACACCCTGTGTGTCATTAAACCTTGACTGATTAGTCACCATGGAATGAAGTTCATTAAATGTATCCTCTGATTTACAGATTTCGTCTTCAACCGCCCAAATATTACAGTCCACCCTTAAGGTCCATTGATGTCCAGACATAATTACGTCCGCTTGTCGTGAGAAAAAAACACCACTTGATATAGGACGTACCTTCAAGGCTTCAGCTAAGTTGCAACAGCAAAACAGAATAATTATGCTGGGAGATAAAGCACACCTTCCCTCTTCCCTCTTCAGCGCAACCCATGACGCTAGAACTGCTGGTCTTACCAGAACGTCACGCCTCCTGAGAAACAAAATTAAAACAACTCACATTAACTCTTCCTTCTTACGAGTGGCCTAAGAGCATAATAGCATGTCTGATCGCTTCCACAATTAACTTGGTTCTCTTGTTTATCCACTCTTTTCTTATTCTTTTTCTTAGATTCATCTTTCTCTCCACCAGAAGTTACTGCAGACAATGAGGGAAGTTCCTCAAAACTTCCCTTGAAAGGCCTAATTCGGTTCACATGCACAATAGTAGAGCGAGCTGTAAGTTGTAATTTTACATTCATCGGCGATGTCATCTCGATCACATGGAAAGGACCTTGATAACGGGATACAAATTTTTTTCGTTTTGCCTTTTGGCACGTACAGATTAGTCATCATCAGTCATTGTCCTACACGATATTTGAGTAAAGCCGCCTTTCTATTGTGAACTTTGTCCTGTCTCTCCAATGCTTTAGTGTTAATTTTTTGCACCTGCCGCCAGATTGTTTTCAACTTTGTGGATAAATCCTTAACAGCCGAAATATCGGTTCCTGGTGGGGTCTTGAGCAATTCAAACGGAGATGGCGTCTTCTGACCGAACATAAATTTAAACGGAGACTATCTTGTACTTTCATGCACTTTTGAGTTATACACCGTGGTTACAAACGCCAATAGGGTATCCCAATTGTTGTGTTGCGAATTTATGTAATAACTTATCTTAGGTATTGTACAATGAACTCTCTCAGTCCGACCATTAGCCTGCGGGTGTAACGCACTCATTCTCAATTTCTTTACACGCAACAACATGCGTAACTGTTTTATCAAATCTGTCATAAAGTTTGACCCTTGATCTGTAATTATAGTTTCAGGTGTTCCTAATTTCAATATCCATTGATGTACCATGGCGTGGGCCACTGTTTCAGCTCGCTGGTCATAGACACATAGCACGAAAAATGGTCTATTATTGTTAAAACATAGCGATTACTCACTGGTGTTTGTACAAACGGTCCCAAGACGTCTGAGCAAAGTAATTGAAAAGATCTAACCGCTTCCGGTAGTCGTTGCAACACAATTTTCTGATGACCTAATTCCGCCCGTTGAGCATACGGAATGCAATTCTTTATGTACTGATCGACATCTTGCTTACACGTTGACCACCAGTAACTCTGTGCTACCCTCCTTTCCGTTGCTCTTCGAACCGAATGACCAGAAAACATTGAATCATGTGCTTGCCTTAAAATTTCGCTTCGCAATTTTTCTGGTACGACTATGTGTGGACCATTCCTAGTTTTATGGTACCATATCCCGTGTTCCACGACAAACTGTCGCTGCGAGGTAAATCGTTGACAATCTGTGTCGGCGGTTTGTGCCTCCTCCAAATCGTTCTCATTTATTCCTGTGCATTCTATGGCGCATACTTTACGACTCAGACCATCCGCGTTTCCGTGCGATTTACCTGGTTGATGAAACGCTTCAAAATCGTACTCATTATGACGCAAAGCCCACTTAGTTAATCTACTCGTTGAATCTTTAAGCTCTAACAACCACTTAAGTGCTGCATGGTCAGTAATCACCTTGAAACGTCGTCCATACAGATAACACCTGAAACAGGTTATTCCGAAAATTAATGCCAATAACTCCTTCCTGGTTGTTGAGTAATTTTTTTCTGCATTGTTTAGCTGTATGGAAGCATGTGCTATCGGGTGTTCCTGCCCATCTATTTCCTGAGATAATACAATACCCAAAGCAAGATTACTAGATTCACAGGATAATAGAAACTGTTTACTAAAATCTGGAAAAGCCAAAACCGGACTAGATGTTAACAAATTTTTTAACTTTTGAAAAGCCTCTTCGCATTCTGCTGACCAGTGAAATTTTGCTCCCTTTTTCAACAAATGCGTGAGGGGCTTTGCAATTTCCGCAAATTTTGGAATATACCTCCTGTAGAATTTGGCGAGACCTAAATAAGACTGCAAGTCTTTTACTTTTGTAGGTGTCGGAAAATTCATTACTGCCTCTACAAGTTTTGGAGCCATGCAGACACCCTCCCGTCCTATAATATGACCTAAAGAACGGACTTCTTGCAACAAAAATTGACATTTTTCCATATTTAGAGTTAACCGCACTGCTTTCAGATGATCGAAAACTTCGCGCAAACAGCGCACATGTTCTTGCACGTCCTTCGAGAAAACAATTATGTCGTCCAAATATACCATACACTGATTAGGTTTCAGCCCTCATAACACGCTATCTAGAAACCGTTGGAAGATTGCCGGAGCATTTTTGAGTCCGAAAGGCATTCGCCAATGCTGAAAATGACCTGTAGGTGTTGAGAAAGCTGTCTTCGGTCAGTCTTCTGGGGCGACCTCCAACTGGTGGTACCCGTTTCGAAGATCCAAGGTCGTGAAGTACCGACATTGACCCAAATTATCCAGAGTTTCAGTGATATTAGGCATTGGGTATGCGTCCGATACAGGTTTTTGATTCAGGAAACGATAATCACAACAAAAACGGTATGCCTTGCTCCCATCATGCGATTTTTTTACCCACTATTACGATAGGAGTGGACCAGGGACTACTACTGGTTTCTGTTATCCCATCCCTAAGCTGTTGATTAATAAATTCTTCCATGACAGGCTGTAAACATTTTGGAACACGGTATGGACGTCTATACACTGGTGCTTCATTCCCAGTGGGGATGTAATGCTGAACTAACGGTGTGGCGGGCAGTGGACCATGAGAATTAAATAACTCTTTATATTCCGCCAAAAGGTTCTCCATGACTTCTCTGTCTTGCCCTTCTAAAAGTTCTACTTTACCCCTCAGTGCGGACCAGCTGACAGACTCTCCCAGCATTGTGTAATCTGCTGCGAAATTCTTATCCAGTTCATCTTCCCCTATTATCTCCAGATTCGCTATTACGGTACCCCGTGCTAACTGCACCTCTTCAAGGCCAAAATTATCAATACTGACAGGCACAACCTTTTTTCCTTCTATCTCCTGCACGTAGGACACGCTATGGCGCGTAAAACACTTCATTTTATCCAGCGGCTCATTCTCACACGAAGGTTCAACGCCACACAACGAATTTACCGGCACGCTAGCTCCAACATCTGCCCAGATTATTTTCCCTGTACCCTTCAGTATAGTATCTCGCGAGTTAACCCTAAGGGACCTTGTACGCAGTTTAGGTGGCCAACCCGACGTCTGGGCGGTTTCTTGCGACAGTAATGGTTTTTCGGCTGCAGAACCTAGGGGAAATTGTATATACTGTACGCCGTTCCAGGTTAACTTTTGCGTGATGCACAACCATGAAATCCAATCCGAGTATGACATCATAGCTGCTGCCAACAACTGGAATAACTTCTACCTTAACCTGGAAGTTCCTCATTTCCACTCGGAAGTTTAACACCGCTGATCCGAGTGACTTCACCTGTCCCCCAATCACGCCACTTAACGCCCAGCGTGTTGGTTTTAATTCTACTTTACCGAGTACATTCCTAATCGCCATGGATACCTGAGACCTGGTATCCAATAAAAATTTGCACGGTCTGCTCCTCACCAAGCCGGTCAGAAAAAAGTCTGCCACTGATTCTGCACTAGCATTAATCCTTACTGGGGGTGTTGCACAGTGGACACACCACCCCCTGCCCCGTTTAACTGAGGTGGGTGAGGCCCACCTAGCGGTTTCCTATCATGCTTCTGCCAGGACCCATTTATTTATTTATTTATTTATTGTTCCGTGGGACCAAATTAAGGAGAAGTCTCCATGGTCATGGAACGAGTCAATACATGAAATTATAACATGATAGTAGAAACAGATTAAATGAAATATGAGAAACGTATTCAGGCGACAATTCGTAAGTTGAAATAAAGAAAATCAACAATGTAACACTGGAATTTGCTTCATTTTTCAGCTCTTCCAGAAGCTCCTCGACAGAATAGAGGGAGTGAGCCATGAGGAAACTCTTCAGTTTAGACTTAAAAGCGGTTGGGCTACTGCTAAGATTTTTGAGTTCTTGCGGTAGCTTATTGAAAATGGATACAGCGGAATAGTGCACTCCTTTCTGCACAAGAGTCAAGGAAGTGCATTCCACACGCAGATTTGATTTCTGCCTAGTATTAACTGAGTGAAAGCTGCTAACTCTTGGGAATAAGCTAATATCGCTAACAACAAACGACATTAAAGAAAATATATACTGTGAGTGCAATGTCAAAATTCCCAGACTATTGAATAGGGGTCGACAAGAGGTTCTCGAACTTTCACCACATATAGATCGAACAGCTCGTTTTTGAGTCAAAAACACCCTTTTTGAATCAGAAGAATTACCCCAAAAAATGATACCATATGACATAAGCGTATGAAAACATGCAAAGTAGACTACTTTTCGTGTTGAACTGTCACTTATTTCAGATACTGTTCTAATGGAAAAGAAAGCAGCATTTAGTTTCTTAACAAGATCCTGAACATGGGCTTTCCACAACAGCTTACTATCTATCTCGCTTATAATATGCCCATTCTGTCTGACCAAAATATCGGTTCTTGTCGAATTGTGAGTTAGAAACTGTAAAAACCGTGTCTTACTGTGATTTAGCATCAATTATTTTCCACAAGCCACAAACTTATTTCATGAACTACATTATTTGATAATGTTTCAATATTATACACAAGATCCTTCACTACCAAGCTGGTGTCATCAGCAAACAGAAATATTTTTGACTCACCTGTAATACTAGAAGGCATATCATTTATATAAATGAGAAGCAGGAGTGGCCCCAGCACCGACCCTTGGGGAATGCCCCACTTAACAGTGCCCCATTGGGACTGAACATCACTACCACTCTCAATATTGGGGAAAATTACATTCTGCTTTCTGTTCTTAAAGTAAGAGGCGAACCAATTGTAAGTTACTCCTCTTACTCCATAATGCTCCAACATCTGCAGTAATATTTTTTGGTCAACACAGTCAAAAGCCTTCGTTAAATCAAAGAAAACACCTAGCGTTCGTAACCTTTTATTTAATCTGTCCAAAACCTCACAGATAAAGGAGAATATAGCATTTTCAGTTGTTAAACCATTTCTAAAACCAAACTGTACATTTGCAGCAAATTACGTCAATTTAAATGTTCCAGTAATCTTGTATATACAACCTTCTCAATAACTTTAGCAAACACCGATGGCATAGAAACAGATCTATAATTGTCAACATTATCCCTGTCTCCCTTTTTATAAAGTGGCTTCACTACCGAGTCCTTTAATCGGTCAGGAAACCGACCACTCCTAAAGGAAAAGTTACAGATATGGCTAAGTACTGGACTAATGTACGTAGAACAATACTTCAGTAATCTGCTGGATACCCCGTCATATCCATGAGAGTTCTTGGTCTTTAGTGATTTAATTATTAACTCAATCTCCCTCTTGTCAGTATCATGGAGGAGCATTTCAGGTAACAGTCTCGGAACACTTTTTTCTGCGAGTGCTATATGATTCCCTTTTGGGACTAGGTTTCTATTTAATTCACCTGCTATATTCAGAAAGTGATTATTAAATACTGTACATATATGCGACTTATCAGTAATACAGACATTCCCACTACGCACTGATTCTATATCCTCGACCTGTCTCTGCAGACCAGCCACTTCCTTTATGACTGACCATATCGTTTTAATTTTATCCTGAGACTTAGCTATTCTATCTGCATACCACATACTTTTTGCCTTCCTAATAACTTTTTTAAGCACCTTACAATACTGTTTGTAATGGGCTGCTGCATTTAGATTTTGACTGTTTCTAACGTTTTGATATAATTGCCACTTTGTTCTACAGGATATTCTTATCCCTCTAGTCAGCCACCCAGGCTGCCTGTTTGCGCTAGTACCCTGTTTTGAACGTTCTAACGGAAAGCAACTTTCAAAGAGCACGAGAAAAGTCTTGAGAAAAGCATTATATTTATTGTCTACTGTATCAGCACTATAAACATCTTGCCACTCTTGTTCCTTGATAAGGTTTACAATGGTCTCTACAGCAACTGGATCAGCTTTCCTAAAAAGTTGATAACTATATTTAACATGTGTTGCAGCACAAAAATATTTTAGAGTTAAAACTTGTGCATCATGATCTGAAAGGCCATTCACTTTTTTGCTAATTGAATGCCCTTCTAGTAATGAGGAATGAACAAAAATGTTGTCTATGGTTGTTCTACTATTCCCTTGTAATCTCGTTGGAAATAATACGGTTTGCATAAGATTATATGAATTAAGGAGGTCTACCAGTATCCTTTTCCTTGCACAATCACTTATACAACTAATATTGAAGTCACCAGGTATAACTAACTTTTTGTATTTCCTATAAAGTGAACCAAGAACCTCCTCTAGCTTTAGCAAAAATGTTGTGAAATTGGAGTCTGGGGATCTATAAATAACAACAGTTAGAAGATTAACTCCACTAAATTTAACCACACCTGCACAACATTCAAACACCTTTTCAGTGCAGTACTTTGAAACATCAATTGACTCTAATGGGATACCGTTTTTCACATACATGGCTACTCCCCCACACCTCAAAGAGCTCCTAGAAAAGCTGCCAGCCAATACGTATCTTGGTAAAGGAAGCCTCTGAATTATATCCTTATTTAAGAAGTGTTCAAATATATCAATAATTTCAGAGTCAACATCTATAAGCAGTTCACTAACTTTATCTCTAATACCTTGTATATTCTGATGAAATATACTAATTCCCTCATTACTCGGATACCTAAGCTTCATCGAAAGTGGTTTCTTTGGTAGAGAGACTTCCCTTAAGCAGGAATACCTATCAGCTGACATCTACATTTCCTGCTCTGCACTTCCATGCAATCGCGTCTAATGTGTCCCATCCGACCACATCTGAAACATTGCATTTCTGCATTAAACACTGCTTTCCTGTCCCACATCTTTGTTATTGCTTCACTTCCTCTAACGCCACAGCGATTCCGACTGCCTGATTGAGAGTCTTAGGGAATTCCATCATAATCTTGCTTGAGGTTTTGGGTTGTATTCCCCGCAAAAGTGCGTCTAGTGCCCTCTGCTCATCTTCCTACAGAATGGCTTCATTAACCCTATCGGAATCCGTTAGCTCATAGGTATTAACATTAATTTTTCGAATTAGTTCTACAAAAGCTTCTATTGATTCCCCATTCCTTTGATACATTCTATTCAATTGTTGCCGATAATATCTAGACGTATTTTTCCTCCAATACCTTTCCAGCAACCCATTTTTGAATACTTCAAATGTCCGAGCATCCCTTAATTCTTCATGGCATGTAACGTATACTCTGGCATCCCCAGTTACCTTCATCTTAGCCACATGCAAAAGTGTTTCTGCACCCCAGTTTCCCAATTTAGTGGCCGTGCTAAGGTTCTCCCGAAAAATCATAACATCCTCCCCAGCTTTTCCCGAGAAAGGAGTGACCAAAGACAAAGCGTTAGTGTCAATAATTACTGCATTAACAGGAAACCGTTCCTTGCTCGCTTCTTTAGACCGACCAAGCTCTATCTCTGATTCCGACACTCACTCAAGTAGCTGCTGAATAGCCACCTTGACTGACACAGACTGCTCCATCACTACCAGCTATCGAATCAAGACTACATTAAGCCCAGAAAGAAGAACAGGAAGGGAAGACAGACTATGCCACAGGTCCAGACAAACCACCAAACGAAAAATTGGCACTTACTTGTCATGTTGAAGCAACTGCTGATCCATTGTTGCCCTTCTCAGGTGCTACATATGCTCTTCGATTACCAGCCAAAATTTCCTCCAAATCCAGGAAGAAGGCCACTACTGTCACCAATTGTTACAGGAGTTTGTGATGTACAGGTTGCCTGACACACCACTTGTAATAGAATGACCAGAGCGGGTGATGTGGTCGGGGTTGTGCGATGTGGCTGGGTAGAAGAAGGTGGATGTATTTAGCAATTTTCCTCTTTATTGTCGGTTCTTCCAATACATTTTCTGGTAGCTCAGCCCCACTGCTCGTGTCGTGGTGGAGACATGCTGATGTGCGCAGCCTGGGGAATGCGATGCCATACTCGGTCAGTGGCTGCGCAAGCGGTAGGAGGTTAGCAGCACGAGGCCCGACGTAGCTCGCCTCCTGCACATGCTGCGGCTCGTGACGACGCCGGGAGTCGCCGGTGCAGCAGCGGGCAATGTCCTCTGCGGGCCGGTTCTCGGGCACAGCGTCACTGATGACGACGACGTAGCAGCGACCGAACGCCCAAGCGGTCGAACCGATGCCGTTGCCCACCTCTGATGCCATTAAATAATGCAGACCGCAGCTGAGTCCACCGTTTATGAGGCGCCGTGTTTATTAGAATAGTCTCGAGGAGTCGGCTAAAGCAACTGCGCCACACGCGGCCCGCGCCATCATAATTTTGTTAATGCTGCATTCTGACTGTTGATGGCTGCCACGCACGTACACACATACCGAAGCTCATTGCAAACCTGTGTCACCTGCATAAAGCACCGGCCAGCCTTTGTACCCTGTCTGCTGTGTGGCTCTGCAATACCATGTGTGACGAGAGATGTGGTACACGGGATCTTCTAACATTTGTTGAGGTACTGGATAAGCTCAACAAAGAGCACAAGGGGCAAATAGTGCTTCAGAAAATCCTGGAAGTAACTGTTACCATTCTTGATTTCAGTGGAAGAATTCAAGTAAATTCTATAATGTAAGAAAGCAAGAATCTAGTAGTAGAAATGATTAAAGAAGTAATCAGTCACAAGAGTTTGTTTCTTATAACGTTAACAGCCAGGATATGTATGAGCAAAAGAATAGGCCAATTCCGATACAGGTTAAAAATGATCATTCTACGGCCTGGGCCTTGCTTCAAGATGTGGAATTGCAAGTGTAGAGCCACATACTGAAAAGTTGGTAACAATAGTGTACTCAGTTTATAAGAGGGAATGATTGTTGGAGGAGGACAAGAAAGGGCAGAAGGAATTAATTAAACCTATAAGTCTTGGTACAGTTTTTGAAACAGAAATCATTTAGATTCAGGAGTTGAGATTTTAGTTATATCACCTAGTTAATATCGATACTAAAACGTATATATATATATATATATATATATATATATATATATATATATATATATATATATGCTCCTGATTTCCTGTAAATGAAGTATTTGTGGTAAATATCAAAGGGAGTAGGGTAGATTAATTAAGGACAAAACATAATCACTGATTACTGATTCATTACATTACAGAATTACAGATTACAGATTCAGGAATTGAGATTTTAGTTATATCACCTAGTGAAAGGTGTCTGATGCATTCCTTTCACATTAATTTCTTAAACCTTTTGTCATTTACGGCATACATTCCACTTCTAAATTTACTGTGGTGTTTCTGACTATCTGGGAGGAGACTGAGCAGTGGAACATGATACATTTACACACAAACAAGATCGATCTGTCGCACTACTACACTTTAAAACACAGTTTATGTGTAACTCATGTCACACATTCTCATACGGAACCTACATCCGCTTTCTTTTATATACTGTATATTATAAGATACTGTCATCCTCCTTCCCTTCTGTGTGAAAGATGAATGAGCAAATGTATTTATTGTTGCATGCTTGATGGTAGCAGACAAGCCTATCTGCTAGAGAACGATAGGACCAACGTCGGAACAGGCAGCTACGCTTTCTAAAAGCAAAGAGGTTTCTATTCTTAGTATGGTCCTGTCCGTCCCTTGTCATGTTGGTAGAGGAAGCTGCCTCTCTGGTCACTTCCGTTTGTATCTGTGAAGCACCCTCGGTAGGAGTACAAGGCAGTCAGTCCACAGCGAGCATCTGAAGTGGTAAGATCTCCGGCTAAGCGCGTCTCTGCTAAGTCCGTAGGACAATTGATTTCTTAAGTTCAGCCTAACTGAAAATTTAATCACCTTTATTTCAGGTTTAGATCTAAAATATCTTATGTTATCTTAAATTGCAACGCAGTGTAATTCGAGCATGAAGTTCAGAATATCTTCCAGTAGTTGCTTTGTCACTACTTTGTGAGTAAAGTGGGACCACGTGTTGATGACCTGTAATTCTAAGATCATCAGTCTTAAATGCGAATGTGCATGAGATTATAACGTCTCGTCTTGACAATATTTTTCAATATAGCAGCTTCTCTTTATGTTCAACCCACGTGGGGTGTACTTTGTGAGACCAGTGCCATGTGCTTATACAATTGTTTGACACATCAGGTTAATAGTAAGACGACAGTAACCAGTTCGAGGTTTTTCTTTTGTAAATTGCGTTTCGATGTAATTTATTTTAATTATCACAATTATTGTGGAGCTACACTCTTTGTGTAAACCAAGTTGACCACATGAAGCATGTGGTGTAAGCATCAAAGTAGCCCTCAGCTATTCTTTTTGGGAAGATTTCACAGAGAGTTAGTATGAATTTAGTATACCAGTGTGTGGTAATTTCGTGACGGACAGGATTGCGCTATGAACGTAACTTCTGTGGGTGAAAATTGAATCGGTTGGTTGTGGTTAATTTCCTCTTGAATATGTTTCAACGTTCTTTGTGTGTTATTTTATGAATGCAGTGTTGTATGCAGTCTCCCAATCTTGGCTCCATATTTGATGTGTTCTGTAAGATTACAAACTCACATGTTCACAATCCTAAATAAGGCACCAGTTTAGTTGTGAATCAGGATAATATGCTGAAATTTTAACGGATCAATGATCAATGTGAAAATAAATGTCCAAATATAAACTGATTTATTTCTTTTTATTTAAATTCTCTTGTGTATATATATATATATATATATATATATATATATATATATATATATATATATACACACACACAGAGTGACTCACCTAACGTTACCGCTGGATATATTTCGTAAACCACATCAAATACTGACGAATCGATTCCACAGACCGAACGTGAGGAGAGGGGCTAGTGAAATTGGTTAATACAAACCATAAAAAAATGCGTGGAAGTATGTTTTTTAACACAAAACTACGTTTTTTTAAATGAAACCACGTTAGTTTTGTTAGCACATGTGAACATATAAACAAATACGTAATCAGTGCCGTTTGTTGCATTGTAAAATGTTAATTACATCCGGAGATATTGTAACCTAAAGTTGACGCTTGAGTACCACTCCTCCGCTGTTCGATCGTGCGTATTGGAGAGCACCGAATTACGTAGGGATCCAAAGGGAACGGTGATGGACCTTAGGTACAGAAGAGACTGGAACAGCACATTACGTCCACATGCTAACACCTTTTATTGGTCTTTTTCACTGACGCACATGTACATTACCATGAGGGGTCAGGTACACGTACACATGTGGTTTCCGTTTTCAATTGCGGAGTGGAATAGAGTGTGTCCCGACACGTCAGGCCAATAGATGTTCAATGTGGTGGCCCTCATTTGCTGCACACAATTGCAATCTCTGGCGTAATGAATGTCGTTCACGCCGCAGTACATCTGGTGTAATGTCGCCACAGGCTGCCACAATACGTTGTTTCATATCTTCTGGGGTTGTAGGCACATCACGGTACACATTCTCCTTTAACGTACACCACAGAAGGAAGTCCAGAGGTGTAAGACCAGGAGAACGGGATGGCCAATTTATGCGTCCTCCACGTCCTATGAGACGCCCGTCGAACATCCTGTCAAGGGTCAGCCTAGTGTTAATTGCGGAATGTGCAGGTGCACCATCATGCTGATACCACATAAGTCGACGCGTTTCCAGTGGGACATTTTCGAGCAACGTTGGCAGATCATTCTGTAGAAACGCGATGTATGTTGCAGCTGTTTGGGCCCCTGCAATGAAGTGAGGACCAATGGGGTGGTCGCCAATGATTCCGCACCATACATTTACAGTCCACGGTCGCTGTCGCTCTACCTGTCTGAGCCAGCGAGGATTGTCCACGGACCAGTAATGCATGTTCCGTAGATTCACTGCCCCATGGTTTGTGAAACCCGCTTCATCGGTAAACAGGTAGAACTGCAACGCATTCTCTGTTAATGCCCATTGCCAGAATTGCACTCGATGATTAAAGTCATCACCATGTAATTGCTGATGTAGCGACACATGAAACGGGTGAAAGCGGCGACGATGCAGTATGCGCATGACTCAGTCCACCGGCTCTCGCAATGTCCCGTGTACTCATGTGTGGGTTCATGGCAACAGCAGCTAACACATCAACTGCACCCGCTTCTCCTATGACGGGCGTGTTACGGACCCGTTTGCGTGCTACGACCATACCTGTTGCATACAGTTGGCGGTAGATGTTTTGCAATGTGCGGCACGTTGGATGCTCTCTGTCCGGGTACCGTTCTGCATACACCCTGCAGGCTTCAGCTGCATTTCGTCGACACTCGCCATAGATGAGTATCATCTCCGCCTTTTCAGAGTTCGAATACACCATGGTCACAGTTCCTACAACACTACACTATCACAGACGTCTGGTAACACGGTGTACTACAGTTGGTTTGCGTGCGGAGACGAATGCAGAATAACACTAGCAGCAAGCGCTACATGCGGACACTGCGACAGCTAGACCAAACCACAACAGTGAACTACAGCCACACTCGTAAACACGGTCGTCATCGTAAACATGCCTCTGCAGATCCTGCTCGCCGACCGTGGTCCGTGTTTTTTACAACACGCAACTGAACGTCGGAGGTTTCAAGCGTCAACTTTAGGTTACAATATCTCCGGATGTAATTAACATTTTACAATGCAACAAACGGCACTGATTACGTATTTGTTTATATGTTCAGATGTGCTAACAAAACTAGCCTGGTTCCACTTAAAAAAACGTAGGTTTGTGTTAAAAAACATACTTCTGTACATTTTTGTATGGTTTGTATTAAACAATTACACTAGCCCCTCTCCTCACGTACGGTCTGTGGAATCGGTTCGTCAGTATTTGATGTGGTTTACGAAATATATCCAGCGGTAACGTGAGGTGACTCACCCTGTATATATATATATATATATATATATATATATATATATATATATATATATATATATATATATATGTTGTTGTTGTTGTTGTTGTGGTCTTCAGTCCTGAGACTGGTTTGATGCAGCTCTCCATGCTACTCTATCCTGTGCAAGCTTTTTCATCTCCCAGTACCTACTGCAACCTACATCCTTCTGAATCTGCTTAGTGTATTCATCTCTTGGTCTCCCTCTACGATTTTTACCCTCCACGCTGCCCTCCAATACTAAATTGGTGATCCCTTGATGCCTCAGAACATGTCCTACCAACCGATCCCTTCTTCTGGTCAAGTTGTGCCACAAACTTCTCTTCTCCCCAATCCTATTCAATACTTCCTCATTAGTTATGTGATCTACCCATCTAATCTTCAGCATTCTTCTGTAGCACCACATTTCGGAAGCTTCTATTCTCTTCTTGTCCAAACTATTTATCGTCCATGTTTCACTTCCATACATGGCTACACTCCATACGAATACTTTCAGAAATGACTTCCTGACACTTAAATCAATACTGGATGTTAAGAAATTTCTCTTCTTCAGAAACGCTTTCCTTGCCATTGCCAGCCTACATTTTATATCCTCTCTACTTCGACCATCATCAGTTATTTTGCTCCCCAAATAGCAAAACTCCTTTACTACTTTAAGTGCCTCATTTCCTAATCTAACTCCCTCAGCATCACCCGACTTAATTAGACTACATTCCATTATCCTTGTTTTGCTTTTGTTGATGTTCATCTTATATCCTCCTTTCAAGACACTGTCCATTCCATTCAACTGCTCTTCCAAGTCCTTTGCTGTCTCTGACAGAATTACAATGTCATCGGCGAACCTCAAAGTTTTTATTTCTTCTCCATGAATTTTAATACCTACTCCGAATTTTTCTTTTGTTTCCTTTACTGCTTGCTCAATATACAGATTGAACAACATCGGGGAGAGGCTACAACCCTGTCTTACTCCCTTCCCAACAACTGCTTCCCTTTCATGTCCCTCGACTCTTATAACTGCCATCTGGTTTCTGTACAAATTGTAAATAGCCTTTCGCTCCCTGTATTTTACCCCTGCCACCTTTAGAATTTGAAAGAGAGTATTCCAGTCCACATTGTCAAAAGCTTTCTCTAAGTCTACAAATGCTAGAAACGTAGGTTTGCCTTTCCTTAATCTTTCTTCTAAGATAAGTCGTAAGGTCAGTATTGCCTCACGTGTTCCAGTGTTTCTACGGAAACCAAACTGATCTTCCCCGAGGTTGGCTTCTACTAGTTTTTCCATTCGTCTGTAAAGAATTCGTGTTAGTATTTTGCAGCTGTGACTTATTAAGCTGATAGTTCGGTAATTTTCACATCTGTCAGCACCTGCTTTCTTTGGGATTGGAATTATTATATTCTTCTTGAAGTCTGAGGGTATTTCGCCTGTTTCATACATCTTGCTCACCAGATGGTAGAGTTTTGTCAGGACTGGCTCTCCCACGGCCGTCAGTAGTTCCAATGGAATATTGTCTACTCCGGGGGCCTTGTTTCGACTCAGGTCTTTCAGTGCTCTGTCAAACTCTTCACGCAGTATCGTATCTCCCATTTCATCTTCATCTACATCCTCTTCCATTTCCATAATATTGTCCTCAAGTACATCGCCCTTGTATAGACCCTCTATATACTCCTTCCACCTTTCTGCTTTCCCTTCTTTGCTTAGAACTGGGTTTCCATCTGAGCTCTTGATATTCATACAAGTGTTTCTCCTTTCTCCAAAGGTCTCTTTAATTTTCCTGTAGGCGGTATCTATCTTACCCCTAGTGAGATAGGCCTCTACATCCTTACATTTGTCCTCTAGCCATCCCTGCTTAGCCATTTTGCACTTCCTGTCGATCTCATTTTTGAGACGTTTGTATTCCTTTTTGCCTGTTTCACTTACTGCATTTTTATATTTTCTCCTTTCATCAATCAAATTCAATATTTCTTCTGTTACCCAAGGATTTCTACTAGCCCTCGTCTTTTTGCCTACTTGATCCTCTGCTGCCTTCACTACTTCATCCCTCAAAGCTACCCATTCTTCTTCTACTGTATTTATTTCCCCCATTCCTGTCAGTTGCTCCCTTATGCTCTCCCTGAATCTCTGTACAACCTCTGGTTCTTTTAGTTTATCCAGGTCCCATCTCCTTAAATTCCCACCTTTTTGCAGTTTCTTCAGTTTTAATCTACAGGTCATAACCAATAGATTGTGGTCAGAGTCCACATCTGCCCCTGGAAATGTCTTACAATTTAAAACCTGGTTCCTAAATCTCTGTCTTACCATTATATAATCTATCTGATACCTTTTAGTATCTCCAGGGTTCTTCCATGTATACAACCTTCTTTCATGATTCTTAAACCAAGTGTTAGCTATGATTATGTTGTGCTCTGTGCAAAATTCTACCAGGCGGCTTCCTCTTTCATTTCTGTCCCCCAATCCATATTCACCTACTATGTTTCCTTCTCTCCCTTTTCCTACACTCGAATTCCAGTCACCCATGACTATTAAATTTTCGTCTCCCTTCACAATCTGAATAATTTCTTTTATTTCATCATACATTTCTTCAATTTCTTCATCATCTGCAGAGCTAGTTGGCATATAAACTTGTACTACTGTAGTAGGTGTGGGCTTCGTATCTATCTTGGCCACAATAATGCGTTCACTATGCTGTTTGTAGTAGCTTACCCGCATTCCTATTTTCCTATTCATTATTAAACCTACTCCTGCATTACCCCTATTTGATTTTGTGTTTATAACCCTGTAGTCACCTGACCAGAAGTCTTGTTCCTCCTGCCACCGAACTTCACTAATTCCCACTATATCTAACTTCAACCTATCCATTTCCCTTTTTAAATTTTCTAACCTACCTGCCCGATTAAGGGATCTGACATTCCACGCTCCGATCCGTAGAACGCCAGTTTTCTTTCTCCTGATAACGACATCCTCTTGAGTAGTCCCCGCCCGGAGATCCGAATGGGGGACTATTTTACCTCCGGAATATTTTACCCAAGAGGACGCCATCATCATGTAATCATACAGTAAAGCTGCATGCCCTCGGGAAAAATTACGGCTGTAGTTTCCCCTTGCTTTCAGCCGTTCGCAGTACCAGCACAGCAAGGCCGTTTTGGTTATTGTTACAAGGCCAGATCAGTCAATCATCCAGACTGTTGCCCTTGCAACTACTGAAAAGGCTGCTGCCCCTCTTCAGGAACCACACGTTTGTCTGGCCTCTCAACAGATACCCCTCCGTTGTGGTTGCACCTACGGTACGGCCATCTGTATCGCTGAGGCACGCAAGCCTCCCCACCAACGGCAAGGTCCATGGTTCATGGGGGGGATATATATATATATATATATATATATATATATATATATCACCAGTTGTCGTAAGATGACTATTAAAATATTATAATTAATGTTAGTCTGGTTGGGAATTTGGTAAGCTGGACTGGTGAAACAGCTACTCAGTAATGCAAGGTTAACATCCCCAAATAGCTCACAGCTTTTAACCCGCTTTTATTGTCTTGAATATCAGCACTGCTTTCAGAACAACTTAATGCAGCAACATTACACATGGCGACCCTGTTCCGCGGTACAGCTAGAGCGTTGTATAATCTTAATTTTTTTTCCCTGCAGCTCTCAAACAACTTCTGCGTTGTTTCTGAGCAGACTTTCAAAAGATTCATGGCATTGTTGAGCGGCGTTGTGTTGTTTGTCTTGTTGTTTTGTTTTTTATTATTGTGTGTTTTATATGTGTGTGTTTTTTTTTCTCGCTTGTAAATTGCACTGACTTCAATCAAAAATATAAATTTGATTTGTATGGGAAAAAGTGCGTACTAAGTTGGGTACTTTACGTGTAACTGTCGTAATTTTTGGGGGATACATTTATTGTGATTAGTGTGTTGCGTACCGGATGTAAATTGAACTAATGTAGACACGTAACCAAGCTAAAAGTAGGCGGTCCAACAACTTAAGCAACATGGAGCAAGGGGATAATTTGATTTCGAATATTAACACGTCGGACGGTTCCGAAAATGCAATGGGGAATACTTCAGAGGAAATGCAAAATAGGATGAACGGGCACACAGCAGAGCCAGAAATTAATTTGCCTCCAACTAACGAAATTGATTAGGCAGAAAATAAAGAAAACGCAGAGAAATCAGAAAAATCGTTCTGAGAACAAAAAAAAATCATCAAAAAAATCGATCCGCGAGCTAGGCGAACAAATAGACGAAAAACTAATCCAGCAGACAAATAAAGTCGACAAGTCGATGCAGAGAGTGTTCGATGATGTCTCACAAAGAATAAACAATCTGGCAAGTGAAATAAAAAGTGATATTATGAAAGAAGTAGGCCTTACATCGATGATCGTCTGCAAGCCTTAGAATAGGGCAAGCGAAGTCGCGATGCGGAATCGAAAGAGAGCAAGGAACAGCTACTTAGGAATTTCCAAGCGCTGAGAGAAGAATGCCAAAGGAAACACGAGCAGGTACTTTCCAGGGTCCAGGAGGCGGAAACGCATTGCCCCACGTCCATTAGCAACACAGTAGCGGAAACAGTCAAGCAATTCATCCACTCGAACAGCAAGTAGAACAATTGAAGCAGACTGGGGCGGAGGACAACAGACAATTACACGATAAGATTGCGGCATTAGCGGACATCATAGCCACGATGAAGGTGATGGAGAGCGATAACAATACTACACCGGTTGCGGTCGCAGAGACTGAAGAAGTGCGTTCGGTTCTTAGATTTCAGAAGGACAGTTCGAAGTGAACAGGCGGCAAAAAACTGAAACAGGCGAATTACAAGAACGCGTGGCGCATCTGGAAAGCCGCATGGGGTGTGATTCCGAACTCGCCAATAGCACAAAAGAGAGTCGTACGAACAGTGCAGAAAGGGACTCCGGCCACGAGGGAGATTTTGACAACAGGGAAGAATGTATTTTGAGGGGCAGCCATGACAAAAATAGAAACATTCAAGGGCCTCGCCGGGAGGAAATGTGGGGATTTGATTTCAAACATTTCCTTACGGTGAGGAGGTTTGAGATATTTCGAAATTCGCATAAAGGAATACATCCACGAGCATGGCTCGAGCAATTTGAATTCTGTCTTTCCCCCGAATGGGCAAGTTCACATAAGATAGAATATATGTGTGGCTATTTGGAATGCGATCCGGCGATTCGCATGAGGTCGGCAGCGCGACACTGCAACACCACTCGGCAGTTTCGACAAGCCTTTCTGTCCGCCTATTTGTCGGAAGAGGCACAAGATAGGGTCAAGAATGGCATAATTGTGCTGCAAAATTTGAACCAGTCTGGTTTTGGCAGCCCAGCACGCCTATTCGACCAGATGTTGCAGGCGAATCAATTTCTATACGATCCATACGGACCTGCGGAACTAATTAGGATATGCATCACCAAATTACCGATGCACTTGCGCCACGTCATTCCTGCGGGACGATGAAAAGAGGACATGGAAACGTTTAAGACACTTCTCCAAGAGTTGGAATACAATACAGGAGAATGCCAGCCTAATCAGGCACAAAGTTATTACGGGGCACAGCAGCGAGACCGCAGTCGTGGCCGTAGTACTAATCAACGGCGTGACTGGTCGTCGCGACGCGAACGGGGCAATAATCGGGACCGGCCGTATAGGAACTGGGGTAACAGTCGTGAACACAGGTGGAACAACGGAAATGATCGAGGACGTGGACAAGATCGTGAACGCAACAGTTACGACAACCAGAATCGATACTACGGTGAACATGGTGGGAATAGGATTGTAGGCGGAGCACCACATGATTTTGAAATTCGGCCGGCTAACCCAAGACATAATTCAGCAAATGGAAACGAACAAAACCGGCCATGACAAATGATCAGCGCAGAAGGCGCCCAATCGGAACAAATGAGTAACATGGCAAATGAGTACATAGGGTGCATAGAGAGGAGAATGAATTGATTAGTTTACATTTGTGACATATGCATTGTGAATAATATGTTTGTAAAAATAATGATAAAGATGTTTCTATGTGATTGGTTGAAGTGATGTTTGTAGTTTTTTTTCTTTCCTTGTGCAATTAGGATTTAGGTTGGCTCAAATGTGAAGATGAAAGGTTTCTTCGTGAACGAGTGAAATGCTGTTTATGGTTTTTTTATGTAGATTGAAAAGCGTCGCTCCTGAGGGAAGCAAGATCTGTGTTGATTTAATGCAAAACTCAGGGGAATATCCGATCTGTGGGTATTATAGGTCTGGCAAACCCAGGTCCCCAGCTGTTAGTAGCCTTGTTTCCGATTTTCAGTGCTACTATCTATCTATCACTATTCTATATCTGTCAGTATAAATGAGGATCTCTTACTATAGTATGCGTGCTGTATGAATATTTTAAGATAAGAGAACTCTTGAGAAAGGAATGAGTAAGTTTAGAGTTTTGAAAACAGTATGCAATTATACGATTGTTTAACCAATGGCTTCCCAATATGCGATGATATGTTAATATTGATGGTATATGTCTTTTTGTTCTTTACAGCTGAGTACGTAAAGTGCTATCTGTGGATTTCGTAAGTGGATTGATTCCTTTCAAGGTGAAAGAAGAATTGTGGTTTGTGTAATTTACATGGCCCTGAAATATTATTGCGGTAGTCAAATGACGAGCAGTTTTCCAGCAAATGTAGAATGGAACAGAAATATGGATCCTTTATGTAGTCTTGATTGATGTTGAGCCAGAGCCTGAAAAATTATTCTGCATAAATTCTTCTCCTAGAAAAGTGAAATTTATGTGTTTTGCTGATGCTGTGAACATTACAGCTTACTGTTTTCGCTGGCGCAGGATGCACTGCCGCCTATATGAATTGAACTGAAGAAATTTCCCGCTTGAAGGTAGAGGAAAATTAAATAATTTTGATTATGGGACTGCAGGAAAGCTTGGTTTAATGTAATAAGGACGAAGCAAAACATTTGTCATTGAAACTAGAGGAGGATCAGATCTTTTGTGTCAGTTGTAAGTTCAATAAGATGTTAAGATGAAACTGTTTTACAGAATAGAGGAGACCAAAATTTTGCCATTTGCGAGAAGTGAATCCAGAATAACTACCATAGGTGAAATAACTGATTTGGAAGCGAAAGGTAACTTAAAGAAGGAACGAAATGGGAGCAAAATGGGTAAGACAATGTAGTATAACCTGTATGATGAAAGTCTTTTTACCCTTCTCAGAGTCATCTGTGTGATTAATTCTTGTGATACCATAATTTTTTACTGTTTTATGTATAAACATATGAGTATGATTAGTGTATAATTGCGAGTCTCTTATCAGGTGTGTCAACTGGTATAAATGTTTCGGCGTGTAAATAACCATTGTTCTTTTTACTATGTATGTTTAAGGAAAGTTTCTCCATATTTATCATGTGACAAGACATATGCCGCGAGCGTCAAGAAGAGGACGAATTAGAACAATGTTGTAGTGGTATAAACACTGTGTTGAAGTTGCATTGAAGTAGCTTGTTGGATTAACTAGTAGTGGATTGAAGTAAAATTTTGAGTAATTCATGTATATGGGTAGTTAGTTTGTAGAACAGATAACAGGTGTGCATGTGTGTGTGTGTAAATAAAATGTGAACCCTATGCTGTCCTGACCTATACTTGCACAAGGCATAATTCTATTCATTTTAGTGTATTAATAAGTAGCATTTGATTTATTAAAAGCAGAAGTGAATTGTTTAAATTTGAAGCATACCACATTAGTGATGTGGATTTAGATATTATATTGTCAGTTCATTTAATTTTTATTTTCATACTGTCAAGTCATTTAACTTTTATTTTTTTATATTGTCAAGTCATTTAACCTTTTTTTTGTCAATTAATGTAACTTTTTTATTTGCAAAAAAAATTAAGTCTCACTTTTGTTCTTAAAAATTGTGAAAGACAATACTAAGTGGTATTATGTATGACATTTTGTAATCACATAACTATGATGAACAATTTCTGTGAATGCAGTTGAGAACGTGAAAGCGAACCGGCTAAACTCTTACGAGACATCGGGAGCAGCGAGGAGGAGGACTAGTTGTAAACAGTCGGGTTTCCGAGCAGGACACCCTGTCAGCCGGGCCACTTATGGAGTGCGCACGAGAACAAAAGAAGGGTGTGGGCTGAACACTTTCCCTTGCAGCCGGAGCTAATGGCCAGCCACACCAGTGCGACCCTTCATGGAGGTGATGACCTGAGATGGCAGAGCGGTCCACCACACGGAAATCCATCTGCTGGAAACGCACCACACGCACACGACCGTGACGAGACGGCCGCGGTGAAACGACAGAAGACAGGGGATAAAGGGGCGTGGAGCCTATTTACGTGTACTGTCCAGAGAAACTTGCAGATGTCAACGACGCCTGTCAACATTTCCCGGCGGAAGCCCATTGTCAAGTGACAGTAAATCATGGTCGGTGTTCTCTGGTTGCTAAGCGTGGCACAAAGAAGAGCCACTAAGTGTCATCCTTGCCCAGGAATATCAAACTGGCGAGTCAAATGAGGATACCGCACGAATTTGACAACACAGACATGGAACCAAATAGAGATGTACGTAACACGAGCCACTAAGAGAAACTTCATGAGAGGGCAGAGACGGCAGGATTGCACGCAACAGATGGAGAAAAATCCCTACTGACAGCTGCGGTGACGAGCCCCCCCCCCCCCCCCCCTTATATTGTGCCTCAGAACAGTGAATCTACTGAGTGTGCCAGTGAACAGTGATTATACGGTTCTTAGTCCAATGCATATACGTATGTTTCTTCCAGAGAAACTTTGTCTCGTGTATTTTGCAGGGGTTCGATTTATTGGTGTTTTTTATTAGACTGACCCTCGTATTTTGCAAGTGTTATATATATTGTTTTTTTAGACTCTGACTTTTGTATTTTGCAGGTATTTTATTTATTGGTGTTTTTTTTAAACATTGACTATTGAACTTTCAGAGCTGTTTTATTTATCAATGTTTGTTTTTGTGTGGTGTATTAGATTTGTGATATTTTGTTTCATAAATCCATTCCTGTGGCATTGCTTCGTTTTATCAGTCAGACAGCTATTCATTCTCATTGAATTGTGATCGATTAGCCTTTGCATGAGGCACATTTATAATAAGGAACCCCATAAGGGTAACAATCACATAATTAATTGTAGTTTTGGTATAACAATACAGTGATCATTGATTGCTAACTAACTGAAATATAGTAGAGTGATTAAATTACTGCCCCAAAGTTATTTTAATTTTACAAATTAGTTTCATAAGATATAGAATTTTTTTTGCGGTAACCACTTTGTAAAACATGTTTTGTCTCTTATTATCATTTTTTTACTTCTGCAGATTGTACATTGTAATGTTCTGCTTTATAATACTGATGTTATTTTCATGTTTTTTTAAACTGCTGTGGCACCTTTGCTATTTTCGTAAATTTTACTAATTAATAAAGTCATAAATTTTCCTATGATCAGTTGGATCTTGCAATGAGCAAATACTGGTGAACTCCATAAGGGTAACAACCAGAAATTGTTTTCATATTAATGACACAGGGACCATTGTTTTTACTTGCTGACCGAATTAGGTCTACACTATCTTTTAAATAGGTGTCACAGATTGTTTTTTTTTCTCTTTGAAATTTGTAGATTCTAAAGATGTGTTGAAATTATTGTGTTTTAGCAAACAGCTGGTGACCTTTTGCCTTTCCTTTACATTTTTGATTTAAGTTGGGTGTGAGAAGCCTGCTTGGGAATGTCCCAGCATGGCCAGAAAATTCCCTGCACAGTCTTTTCCCGGAGCGTTGGGGTTATGAAAGGTCTCTGTTGGATTCCTTTCATGTTAATTCCTTATAACTGTTGTCATTTACGGCATACATTCCACTTCTAAATTTACTGTGGTGTTTCTGACTATCTGGGAGGAGACTGAGCAGTGGAACATGATACTTTTGCACACAAACAAGAACGATCTGTCACACTACTACACTTTAAAACACTGTCTCATAGGGAACCTACATCTGCTTTCTTTTATATACTGTATATTATAAGATACTGTCATCCTCCTTCCCTTCTGTGTGAAAGATGAACGAGCAAATGTATTTCTAATTGCGTGCTTGATGGTAGCAGACAAGCCTATCTGCTAGAGAACGATAGGACCAACGTCGGAACAGGTAGCTACGCTTTCTAAAAGCAAAGAGGTTTCTATTCTTAGTATGGTCCTGTCCGTCCCTTGTCATGTTGGTAGAGGAAGCTGCCTCTCTGGTCACTTCCGTTTGTATCTGTGAAGCACCCTCGGTAGGAGCCCACGGCAGTCAGTCCACAGCGAGCGTCTGAAGTGGTAAGATCTCCGGCTAAGTGCGTCTCTGCTAAGTCCGTAGGACAATTGATTTCTTAAGTTCAGCCTAACTGAAAATTTAATCACCTTTATTTCAGGTTTAGATCTAAAATATCTTATGTTATCTTAAATTGCAACACAGTGTAATTAAAGTGTGAAGTTCAGAATATCTTCCAGTAGTTGCTTTGTCACTACTTTGTGAGTAAAGTGGAACCACGTGTTGATGACCTGTAATTCTAACTAAGATCATCAATCTTAAATGCGAATGTGCATGAGATTATAACGTCTCGTCTTGACAATATTTTTCAATATAGCATCTTTTCTTTATGTTCAACCCACGTGGGGTGTACTTTGTGAGACCAGTACCATGTGCTTATACAATTGTTTGAGCCATCAGTTTAATAGTAAGACGATAGTAACCAGTTCGAGGTTTTTCTTTTGTAAATTGCGTTTCGATGTAATTTATTTTAATTATCAAAATTATTGTGGAGTTACACTCTTTGTGTAAACCAAGTTGACCACGTGAAGCATGTGGTGTAAGCTTCAAAGTAGCCCTCAGCTATTCTTTTCAGGAATATTTCACAGAGAGTTAGTATTGATTTAGTGTACCAGTTTGTGGTAATTTCGTGACAGACAGGAATGCGCTACGAACGTAACTTCTTTGGGAGAAAATTGAATCGGTTGGTTGTGGTTAATTTCCTCTTGAATATGTTTCAACGTTCTTTGTGTGTTATGTTATGAATGCAGTGTTGAATGCAGTCTCCCAATCTTGGCTCCATATTTGATGTGTTCCGTAAGATTGCAAACTCACATGTTCACAATCCTAAATAAGGCACCAGTTTAGTTGTGAATCAAGTTTAATATGCTGGAATTTTAACGGAACAATGATCAATGTTAAAATAAATGTCCAAATATAAACTGATTTATTTCTTTTTATTTAAATTCTCTTATATATATATATATATATATATATATATATATATATATATATATATATATATATCACCAGTTGTCGTAAGATGACTATCAAAAGATTATAATTAATGTTAGTCTGGTTGGGAATTTGGTAAGCTAGACTGGATACCTGGTGAAACAGCTACTCAGTAATGCAAGGCTAACTTCCCCAGAGAGCTCATAGCTTTTAACCCGCTTTTATTGTCTTGAATATCAGCACCGCTTTCAGAACAACTTAATGCAGCAACATTACACTAGTTAATGTCGATACTAAAACGTAAATATATGCTCCTGATTTCCTGTAAATGGAGTTTTTGTGGTAGATATCAAAGTGAGTAAGGCAGATTAATTAAGGTTTTCACTTAAACTTTACTAGTGTTGCGTGATTTAAAGTTAAACATATTGTTGGGACAGGACAGGTTGTTGAACTAAAAGCCTTCTTCGGATTTCGACGTGAATAGAATTTCATTGGAATTTGCCAATGTCTCTTATAAAAAAGTATAAACAGGTCTTTACAGACAAACCAGGGGTAAATGGTGATTATGTTTCTAAGTTTAAAGTTAAACATGACAAGCCTCTTACTTTCAAATCGACCAGAGATCCTATGAGTTTACACATAGACGTCCATGAAGCAATCTATAAGATGACTGAAAAAGGTATCACTGAAGGTAGCAGAAGGGTATAACAGTAAGAAAATCGATGGGTGGAATCTGCATAGGATTACAAGTGAGAAATTTAAACAAGCATATTGAGACACAAAGGGATCGCTCAGTAGCTACTGGGGAGCAGTTACCATGGTTTGAACAACCACAATTTTTCAGTTCAATGAACCTTACAGCCACGTACTGGCAGCTTCCACTGCATGAAGAATCTAGAACCTATATGGTCTTCTTGTTTGACAGCAAGTCATATCAGTTTAGGGTGCTACCATTCAGATTAAAGATATCAATAGCTATTTTTACACAAGCCGTACACAATTATTTGGGGCCAGGAATTAATAATGTATGCAGATGACATCTTATTGGTTTCAAAGAACTGGCCGAAATATTGTGCACTACTAATGAAAATATTACAGAATCTGCTGCAGAAGGGATTGACTATGAATTTAGCCAAATCACCTTTTGGGCGATGTGAGTTGAAATCTTTTGCACATGTGTTAGGAGTAGAAGGAGTACAGCCTGACCCAGACCGAGTTCGACCAATCAAAGAAAGTAACCACGTAACATAAAGCAGATAGGTTCATTCCTAGGCATAGTGGGCTTCTACAGGCGATTAATAAAAAGTCAATCAATGAATTATTCATGTCTTCTAGCCCTATTACAGGAATGATCAAAGTGGGCTCGGTGAGGTGGACTGTAAAACACACCCTGGTAAAAGCAAAAATTTTAGGTCATGCCAGGATGCACAAACTGTTTAAATTGGTCACAGATGTGTCTGAGTAAGACCTAGGGGCAGAATTGTTCCAAGCAGAGTAGGACCCAGAAAAAAGGGTAACATATTACCACAAGGTTTGCTGCCAGAAGTCTTCAACAAGCATACTACTGCACAGCAAGTTAATGTGACAGTTCCTTTTCTTACAAGAATTTCAAACAGAAATAAATTACATGAAGGTCTCACAGAATGTAGTACCAGATGATTTATCCAGGCTAACATTAGGTATGAATGTAATAACCAAAACAGAATATCCCTTATTTATATTTGCAATTGATTTTCTGCCAGTTACTTACATTAGGAATGAAATATGTGTTTTAGAAAGAAAAGTATATGAAGAAACAAAGATGGACAGTAAATTTACTAACATATTTATCTCATGTAAGCAACGTACACTTTCTTAGAAGGATATGATGCGTTTTGCCATGGAGACTGAGGGGTCACACAGCTTTGATCTTTGGAACTTAATTATTGGCTGAAAGCCACTTTAATTTAAAAACGGCTGAGGCCAATAACTTAAAACACAAGCACAATCAGAAATGTAAAAGTTAAGCCTTATCTTACAACACTTCTTTATTTAGGCTGGAGGACCAAAGAATCTGAATTTTCAGAGCAAACAATTTGAATTCAAAAGCCCAACACTTAAGGCTAAGCAATATTAACTTTTTTTTAAAAAAAAGGCCTTATGTAAAACAGTTCTTAATTACGCAAAACTCAACCAAAACAGAAATTTAAAAGGCAAAGCCTTATCTTCAAACAGTTGTTTAGTTAGGCTGAAGGCCCAAGAATCAGATACTTCAAGAGCAAACAAGTTAAATTCAAATCAGCCGAAGTCCTAACACTTAAAACCCCATAACATTAATTTTTTAAATACCAAAGGCCTTATGTGAAACAGTTCTTTGATCTAGGCTGAACACCGTAAGAGCAAAACAATTAAAACCCAAAACCGGCTGAAGGCCCAACACTTAAAATCCAAAAACATTACAACCTTTAAAATACCAAAGGTCTTACGTGAAACAGTTCTTAGGCAAAACAACCTTAATTTTTAAAAAAATCGGCCACACATGTACAAACAACAAGAAAAAATAAGGAAAAGGGGTAGTACACTCAAGGGCACTCAGAAGTTCGGGGGTCGACCTGGAATTCAAACACTAACGCTGGCGTAGGTGGGACAGGCAGTCAGGCCAACAATTCTCAATCCAACGACAGCCCAACCGACAAACAGTCAACAGACCAATGATCAAGATCAGTTCCGCTCCACACTTGCACCAAAACTCAAACGATGATAACAGTGGATACTGGAACAACAAGAAAAATGGATCACAGACAATCCATAAGCGGTGGACGACCCAAATACACGTCGTCTAATCAGACGACCGACCAAACGGCCAAGCAAGGTCGTTGCCACTCAAATGTGTCTATCGGCAATCATTGGGTGAGTGATGCCTATCCTGTCCTACCTTGCTACTCCATGCCAACCGACCATTACAGAGCCAGTACGCCGACAACATTTAAATTAACTTGTCAGTCAAATCCATATGAACTACATACAGTTTCACGAACGTTTGCACGAACTAGACGATCATAGCGGCAGTGACAGTGCAATAACAAGGACAAATCACGAGTCGGCACACACAACCAACCCATATGCTATCGCCGGTCAAATACATGTCGTCCAACAAGACGACCGACTGACGATCAACCAAAGTCGTCCCCACTCAAATCATGTGTGTCGGCAATCATCGGCTAGTGACGGCTATCCGCACCTCCCTGACGCTGCATGCCCCACTGGTGCTACTACGCGACCGCGCCAACTGACCAACTGCTACATATCAGCACGGAGACAGCACTAAAATAATTGGGCAGTCAACATCACAGGCTACACACAATTTCACAAACACTTGGACGAAGAACGCGACCAATGCTAAAGCAGTGACTGTGCAATCACAAAGACGAACCATGAATTGAGACACACACCGCCCTTCCATAAGCGATCGGTGAGCAAATACACGTTGTCCGGTAAGACGATCAACCGACGATCAACCAAGACCATCCCCACTCAAGCCGTGTGTGCCGGCAACGGTCGGGCGAGTCATGGCTATCAGAACGTCACTGCCGCTCCAACCCGACAGAACTTCTGCCATGTCCCAGCTGTCCGACTGCCAGGTACGAACTCCACTGCTGGCGCGTTGCAACTCCCTCGACGACAAACAATGACTGGGAAGTAATAGCAGTCCAGCAAAGATAAAACAGCAGGGCCTATATCGATAAGCGCTGCTGCTGCCGCTCTTGGGCAGGCAAGGCAGGAACTCAGTGACATCAGTAATTGAAATTAACATAACGAGGTGGTAGTACAGTAAAAATAGGATGTTAAATAAGAGATGGCACGAACACGAGCCACACACGGCTCACACATGACTAAATGTTATTATTTTAAACACTTAGGTGGCAGTGTCAAGAGCATTGTGTGAATATGTGACTTATGCTGTAAGTTAAACAAGAGAACAGTCAAATAACATATAAATTTTACCCTGTTATATCAAAAACATTGCTAGTCCAAACACATAAAACTGTACACAATAAAGTCAGCAAATCCTCACACCATTATTAATTGATTAAGAGAATATTTTTAGTATTTGGGAAAACCAGATTGCTTACATGCTAACAATTGAACTTAGTTTGTAATTCACGACTTTAGAGAATTTTTAGCATTGTAAGATGCTCATTTTGAAATACCACCCACAATGTCATCTCTCTGGTGGCCTCCCCGGTTCTTCTGATGAATAAGTTGTGGGGACTGTCTGAGGCTAACAAAGATCCTGAGCCAGATGCAGTCATTCGCCCTGCTCCAGAGAAAGCCTCTTGGCCTGCAAGGTCTGGACTCCACAGAGGATGGGATTACTGATAGCTGGGAGCTACAGCGTTATAAGAGTAATGGGGCCCCTTAGGAATATGAATGCCAAGGAGAGGAAGGAATCTAGTGTGCACTCTGTGTTCATACCAGGAGAAGTCATTCTAGATGTCGAATTGTTGCTCCCAGATGCAACGAACAGCACAGGGTGCCGCCAACTGCAGATGATGTTTCATGTTAGTAAGATGATATGTGTCACATTGGATCAGAAGAGATTCTCTCCAGTTTTGGGAGACTAGCTGAAGTGATAAAGACTGTCAGTCTTTATTGCGAGATGAAGATCTATCTGTAGCATCGTTAACAGAACTGAATGTGGTTGTTAGCATGAAATAAATTACACAGCTACAGGAAGAGCATAGTTAGCGATAGTGTGGAGCACCCTAAACAAAACTGAGTGGATAGACTGAATCAGAGGCTCAGATGGTTGCGCAACCATGTAGGCTGCAGATTTGATGGACTTGCGCCATAATGTGGTGGGTTTCAGGATTCTCCTTGATATGTCAGGCGTCCACTAGGCAGTGGAAGCGTCTACACAGGCAGCGGGGGCTGTGTGGCAGGGACTGGTCGTATTTTTAGGTTACACTGTCTTGGAAAACTACAGAAAAGGCGTCAGTCTAAAAGGGTGCAGGGAAACACAGAATGAAGGTGGATCTACCAAGAATAGGTATTGTAACTGTGAAATGTCGTAGCTGTGTCTGCAAAGAACTGGAGCTCCAAGCGCTAATAGAAAGCACTGAAGCTCAAATCGTTACAGGAGAGGAAAGCTAGCTAAAGCAGGCAACAAGTTAAGCTGAAATGCTTAGAAAGAACCCAACCGTGTTCAGAAACGACAGATTAAATACAGTTTGTGATGGGGGGGGGCTTATTGCGGCCACAAATAGTTTACCTTGTAGTGATATCTAAGTAAGTCGTTCCTATGAGGTAGTATGGGTGTAGATTATACCTGAGAACCAGAATAAAATAATAATTGGTTTCTTTTACCAAACCGCAAGTCAGATTATGCAAGTAGAGGGACAAAGACAGCGTGTTGCATTGTTGCCAAATTTATTTAAGATGACAATGTTGCAGTGATGTCATGGCAGGAAGTTCAAATTTTGTCAGGAAAATAGGTCAATTGGGCTACCTCCACTAACCTAGCCCCCTCCCATCCCCCTTCCCCGCCCCTCCCCCATCAGGATATTGGCGGGAAAAAGACCTAGTCTGTACTGGGCTGCCATACAGGGAAGACATATTCTTCATTTTGTATGTATTATTTAATCGACCTTGAGGTCTGGAGTGCAACTGATCTAGTTGACAATACTGCCACCAGTTGGTGCTGTCACCCCCTCCTGTCTCCTCCCTCTCCCCTACCATGACCTAATCAGAGATGGTGGTCTGGGCAAAAAATGGCAGGAAATGGATCAATCTGCCTATAGCTGCTGGACTGAGAGGATGGACGTAATTGTTTACTGTGTTCAGTGGATGAGATGTCTGTGCTGGAGAAGGAGTATTTTAACTGTAACCATGCATGTGAGAATTGTGTTGTTAGCAGTGATATTTTATGAAGAAGAATATGTTTCATGAAGTAGTGGATATCCAGTAGGATGGGACTAAGCTATACTTTGTAGCTCTTAATGATAAATGTGTGTGCTGTAACTGTAGAGTCCTGTCAGTCAGTGGAAAGAAAAGATAATGGACGAGTGTGTAGCAAATACTCTTCAACAAACAATGACAGTGCAGTGGGATGGGGTGAACACTCAATTCAGTACTCCCACAGATAGATGCTTGTGCTTTTGAAATTTCCTAACAACCCACATCAACTTTCCCTATTCCACAATGAGCCATAGGTGTTCACCTTGAGGCTTGGAGACCAACTGTCCTTGTCCATACCACCGCCAACAGAGTGCATTTGTCGGCCCTCCACCACTCCCCTCCTGTGATGTAGTCCAAGATAGCAGTCCAGAAAAAAAAGCGTGGGAACCAATGGAAAATCTGAAGCAGGTTAGGCTCCAGCCAATAGGATGGCAGTATCTGGTGACTGCATCAGAGGGGATATAGCAGCAGCAGAAGAAGAAGAAGAAGAAGAAGAAGCAGCTTGATGTGTCGACAGCAGTTGTGATCCATCACAGCCCTGCGAAACAGAAAGAAATGCTCAAGAAAATGTCTCATATCACATCTGTAGCTGTAGTTAGCACATTATTATTTGTTGTTCTCGTGTTTTGGTCCGTGTGTAACGCTTGCTCCTCTTTGTTCAGCAGTAGGCTTTGATACATCCAAGCCTGCAGGGACGAGCGCCAACATGTCGGCCTCTACTACATCAGGACCTGCAGCAACCTCAGCCACCATCTTGTCGAGACCTGCACCGACCTCTAGACCTGTGGCAGCAATAACCTCCAGCGTGTCTGAACCTGTAGCGACCACGTGGGATCCTATAGTGCACATAGCCCACTTGCTGGAGCTGGACATGGAGCTGTGTTTTGTCTGTCACACCCATCAATTTGTGTGGCGAGGACAAGCAGCCTGCTCCCAACAAATCAAATGCTGCTGGCGGTCCTAAACAACACCAACATGGAGAACAGTACTGGTTACCAACGTATGACCCATCCCAGCAGAACATTCCTATGCTAGTGCAGGCTCAGAGTGCACATGCTGTGGATAAAAAGGTATCAAGTGTACCTATGCTTTTCAGTTCTATATTAAATTTAACTCCTACTGGAATGAAATGTGTAAGTGTGGGTATAGAAGCACATCATGACTGGGGTTTGCATGAGGAAAATGAATCAAAGGATGTTAAAGCGCTTATTTCTGAGGTTCCCTGGGACGAAATATGTTGCACAGAGTGCTACATCAATTAGCAGATGACTATATAGTATTATCCAACTCGTATCCCCCTGGACTAGTGTGTGATGACTCTGCATTATGTGTGAAATCAGGTGACAAGAGTGTTAATCTATGTCAAGCCTCAGTTATGAACTTATACAATGTGGACGCTGCATTACATCTTACATTGGAGAGAATGAGTCACTGGTTCCTGAGCATAGACTCCACATGCAGTGATATTGTAAACTTTCTACATTAGCATAGTGTACATGTTGATGATTTGGACCAATACCTTTGTTTGCACATGAGCGCAGAATGAAAAGAGAAACAGGTTAAATGTGCATGTAAAAAATCAAAGTATGAATTATGAGGCACCCATCAGTTTGAAGGAGGTATGTGCGGCATTTATTGCAAGCAAAAGGCTTTGTTTGGGAAATACTGTATGCGTGTGAAGGAGAAGATAAAGAGTCTGATGATTTTTTTTAATGCTGCATCTGACGTATGGAATTTAAGTAAATAATGTGTGTATATTGAAATGGGACACACTCCTCTAACATAAGCTTTCTTTAACAGAAATAATCGATACCAGGAATATTTTCGATAATCTTAGCTGTTTAACTAAATGAATTTCATATGATGTATTATATTTTCGGTTAAAATGTATAAAAAGAAATTGCTTTATTACAATCGGTATGTATTAACTCTGTATGTACAGTTAAAATTACTCTTCTTTTAGAAACATTTGAAATTACGAAATATCTGGCATACTTAAGATACCTATTGTTAATTGCACGATCTGATGATATTTATTAAATTTTCTTCTGGACTCATTTATAAAATAATGATATAACTTGGTGAAGATTCTTCTTTTGTCAAGAAAGTTTGTAATCTCTTTTTGTTTTGTAAACTCTTTGGAATATTGTCAGTATCACAGAAGTAGCAGTGAGCATGACATTGATGGAATCGGATGTGTTTTGATGTTTGACAATAACAATGTAAATTTTCGTTTTAATGTGGGGATTGTAAAGACAGTGTGACATAGAAAAATGGGATGAAATAAAAAAATTCATAGAAACAGAAATTACGCAGCAGACTTACTTAACTGTTATCATCGTTAGGAACCCACAAAGGCAAAAATTTCAGCATCAAGAATCTACCCCCAGATGTGGCAAACTGCAGCCAACAACTAGAAAATGAAGATAAGTAAAAAAAGTTATTTGTACATGTTACTCATCTCGAAGCTTATGAAACGAATCCATTATTTAGGAGAATGAAAATCTACTGGTGATGTGAGGGAGGATAAGATTACAATATATAATCTCAAACTGCGTGTGTGTGTTTTATTTCATATCTCGGTCATTATAATCCAAGTATTACATTTATTAATATCATAATTTTCAATTCTGCACCTATAATTATGCAGCAGCAGACAGTTGCCTCAGACACCTCCTCACCAGTCATCAACAAAATTAATGATGATGTTACTATTCATGGGTAAAATATATGGTTGAATTCTCTATGTATCCAATATAGTTCAGCTGGTTAAGTGATGGAGCTGTAGTGGCTACATTTTCTATTACCATCCTTACAAGTGTATCTTTCTATATATGCCAACTACTTTGTCAGTTCCTGACGTAGTTGGTATCACAGCAGGGTGGGGAAACATCCTCATCACAAGGACATTGTTGTCGGTGACTGGTCCTGTGAAGATGCATAAGAAGACCTGAAGAAGAAGATGGAATACTCCTTCCTGATAGTATACCAGCAATTATTGTAGGTCCTTGGCAAGACTAATATCCTCATGATACTGCTAACACATGTAGATGGAGTCCGATTTGAACAGTTTTGTGTATTCTCAAAAACACTGCTTCAGCCCAAGTATCAGCTATTAGAGGAGATATTGAGTGGTGTAAAAGGCTTTACATACATGACTTTCAGTGAAAGCAGGGATATCCGCCCAGCTGAAAAAACAAAGGCAAACACTGTCTTTATATTTGATGATGCTGCTGTGCAAAACCAAGAGAAAATTCGAAAACATTCTGTTTCGCAAGTCATATGGGTGCTGACGTATTTTATCTAAGCCAAACACATTCCAGAATCCCGAAACAGTTGGTTAGGGATAACGCAAACCTCGTTATACCCTTCAAGCCAGACAGTCTGAATTTCAAACACATTTACCAGGCACAGGTAGGAACTGAGTCGTTTAATGATTTTTTAAAGATGTGTGCCGATTGGTACCATTCACAGTATGGATTTCTCGTTATTGATAACACAAGAAAAGTGAATGATGGTAGGTACAGGCGAAACGTCCCAGAGTTTCTGTATATATAGCGTCGTAAGAGAGGTGAGTACATCAGTATACGCTGCACCATGGACAAACTTGCGCGTGTGTCTAGCTCTCAACCTGAGAGATGGGGGTACATGGAAAGAACGTTTGGATCTACATTGATGCGAAAATTCAGGCCATCATGCATAAAGTTGGAGGTGTGTGGAGGGAGCTGAAGATGTATTACCAGACTCTTCTGAGAGTTAGTTAATGAAATCGGTAAGAAAGTAACCAACTTATACAAAACCAATACTTGATGGTAAAAACAAAAACAACAGCAGCAGTGGCGATGGTATTGACACTGAACATAAAGCAGTGAACAATCAAATCCTGCAGTATATATATTATGACGACCCCAGCAAGCTAATATAATAGACCGACAATGTCTGCTCATGTCATCAGCTGCTCCAGGTAATACAGCTAATTCGAATGAGGCTGTTTCAATAATCTCTGAGCTTGGAGAGAGAAGTACCATCGAATAAGTATGCAGACAGTAGTTCAAGGATTGTTCAAAGCAGCACACAAAACATATCCTCGTAGGCATGCTATAAATAAAGGTTTGGATGACTTATGGCAAATGTTCAAATGTGTGTGAAATCTTATGGGACTTAACTGCTAAGGTCATCAGTCCCTAATTTTACACACTACTTAAACTAAATTATCCTAAGGACAAACACAAACACCCATGCCCAAGGGAGGACTCGAACCTCCGCTGGGACCAGCCGGGACTTGTGGCAGGCTGATCTTATAGATGTGGGGGAATATTCACATGTGACTAATGGATTCAAATATATTTTATCGGTTATTGATAAATACTCCAAATTTTTCCTGGGCATTACCTGTTGAAACAAAAATGGTAGAAATGTTGCAGATGTGTTTGAGCATTTGCTACAGACAGGGACGAATCGATGCCTGGAAAAACCCCCCAACCGACACAGTGGTGAGTTTTACAATAGATATTTCAAGATCATGATGTAGCGGTGTGGAATACATCACTACTCAACAATCACCCACCTGAAGGCAAGTATCACAGAGTGTCTGAACAGAACAATAAAAGCTCTAATGGGGATGTGTTTTAACCTTGAGACTAATACAAATGGACAGACATCCTCCCAGAAGTAGCTGCTCAGTATAACTGAACCAAACATAGCACAATAAAAATGAGGCCAATCGATGTTCGTGCTAATGGACTCATAGATACGGTATACCGTCACACAAAAATGCTGGATCCACGTAAACAGAAATTTAATGCAGGTGATTTGGTATGTATCTTAAAACTCAAGACAGCATTTGCGAAATCATACCTACCGAATTGGTCAACACAGATGTTTACAGTTTCAAATGTGCAATGAATGAATCGTGAATGTAGAACTTATATCTTGAAGGGTAGTAAAGATGAAGAAGGGGCAGGTTGCTGCTACACTGAGGAGTTGCAGAAAAGATCAGAACCGGATGTATTTCTTGTGGAGACAACCATAAGACGTCAGGGAAATAAAGCGCTAGTCAAATCGATGATTCATGCTAACGATTTGCTGCGTAATGGGGTGCGCAGTCCCCAACCACCGCAGTAGCGTAACATGCATTCTAGGAGACAAATTAGTGGAGGTGGACAAACTGCCAGTGGGGTATAGCAACTGTGGACCTGGAACAAAGCTTCAGAAACACTTGGCATGAGGTGATAAGGGGTCCAATTTGCTCGACAAAGTGTGTATGGAACACGACATTGCATACACTGTTAATAAAGATCTCCAAAATCATCATACTGCAGATAGGATATTGCCTAAGGCGAAGGTGATTTGCAGAAGAAAGAATATTGGTTTCGGTCATTGAATTGCAGCATTTGTAGCTGATATAACCATGTGTGGAAAAAATAAGTTCGGTTTAGGAGTAATGAATTTAAAGAGAGTTGTGACTGCTGCACATTGTGTTCTAAACAAGAAGAACAAGGGCGGGAAGCAGAGATGATCGAAGAACTGTATGCTGATAGCGATGTACACAGCTAAAAACGCTTTGAAGCAGAAGGGTGCAAGAAGAAGAAGATCGGTTAAAGCACCTCGAGTTCTACCAGTATCCAAGATGTCTGGTGGTTTTCTTCCATTCCTCATCCCTGCCCTGTCCGCTATCTCAGCGGTAATGTCCCTTGGTGGTGGTGCTGCAGCTATTGCTCGAACAGTCAAGAACGCGTAAAACTGTCAAGCTCAGTTTGAAAAAGCAAGAAGACATAACTGCATGATGGAAGCCACAGCCATCGGAAAAGGACTGTATTTGAAACTGTACAGGAAAGGGCTTGGTATATTCATAAATAAAAAATAAGGCCATTAGCAGTCCAACCAGATCGGTCACTCACAAATAATGATCTTCTTAAGTTTGCTGGAAACAATTTCAACATTCCAAGATTCTGTGGTGTGGTTAAGTGGGATACATTACTGAAGACTACGTAGGAAATTGGTGTATGTGGTACTACTGATTTAGATGTTACTGGAGGTCCCAGCACCCTCTGGGTGTCACATGTTGTCAAAAATTCAGACACTGTCTACTACTTCGACTCATTTGGTGAATTGCAACCACAAGAGGAATTACAACAATATTTCACTCGCAGAAGACGTGTGTTCTAAAATTTTCGGCGCTATCAGGGCTTTAATACACACCTCTGAAGAGATCTATGCATCGTGTTTCTCTTGACGTTTACAAAGAAGAATATATAAGGAAGAGCTTTAAACATTCCTTCATCAGTTGAGGTTCAGATGCAATGTCGTATACTTTGACTGTAAAAGAGCTATCATCTGTATTACATGCAAATTACTTCATGCTAATTCATTTGAGCATTGATGAATGGAGTATTGCATTGAGTGGACTGGAGACGTAAAACAGCATTCCGAATGTCACTGAGGCTAACAAAAAACTGCATCCAGATGTTAATTGTGAAAAAGATATTGTGGAAATAGAACCTGGTGCATATGAGAGGTATTGAGCTATGTGCAAACATCAATACACTTAAATCTCAAATAACGACTGTGAATGCAACGATTGACTTTAACCAGAAAGGTTCAATAGGATGCCTGCTGTGTTTCACAAAAGGACTAGTTTTGAAGAAGGATCCTAGTAAATTTTACGAGTCAGATCAGACTGTGGGCATACTGTCTGTCAGCACATTCCGAGTCGAGTGTAATACTGCAACGAACTCCTATTTCAACAACAGTCTAACTCATACTATTTACGGATTCTTCCCCTCATCTGCAACAGGGGTAAGATTGTTGAGACTCCCACAAGTGCAATATATCTTCCGGTGACAGTTCAGACATTACACTATTTGGAGTTGTGTATTGTAGACCAGAGTAATCAAACTGTTGACTTTCGTGGTGAGGAAATAACTGAATGATTACATATGAAGCAGGATGGGCATACAGTAAAAAACGAGTGCATGCAGCCCACATTACATCACTTTGCTGCCAAACGGCAAAGTGATAACACGTGCAAACTATGAGTTTCTTAAATCAGTTGGCTTGAAACCTCGAAAAGACGTCCATACTCAATATAACCAGTCCAATAGAGGATGATGAGCGATTTATACGTCAGGAATACTTTTCACATAAACCATATGCTTCAACCACATTTAACAAGAATGACGAAATTAGGATTGTCACCCAGCACCAAAATTCACTGACATTCCATGCAAGGGTTTCAGATATTTGAAGGGATAATTCAAGAAAACCGTCAGCGCTATAGTGGGATCGAAGCTTACACGTAACACTTTAGCATATAACGAAGGCGATGTTGGCCTGATATATTCGACTATGCCCTTTGGCTACACTGACTAAAGGATACTTCTAAGAAATGTCAAATTAAGGTATTTGGTCTTTCAATATTTGATATGCTTATACATGCTTATAGGTTATCCAAGTCTGCACAACGCGATCGCGATTCTTAAATAGATGTATTTGTTCTCTGTTTTCTATGTAGATAACCTGAAGATACCTAAATAAGGCGAAACGCGTCGCTGAAAAATAAAAAACTAAAATTGCAACCAAGACTGTTTTTAACCAATACTCTTAAATTCCAGTACATTTCTGTCACTAACATTTTCATCTTGGTAGGTTTTGGAATACCCAGTGCTACCTGTTGTGGATTGGCAAGAGGGCCAACCCACCATGAGAGGAAGCCGAAAGGCACGCGTTTTAGCTCACGCAGGCTGGCGTGAGGTCTGGAACAGGTCAAGGAAATGAGACTAGCAAAAAAGGACGTAGCTGTGGAATACTTAACTTTAATCCATAAATGGTGAACATCGCTCTTGATGGCACATGTTTTACAGCGTCAATAGTAACTGGTAATGGCGCCTTGCTAGGTCGTAGCAATTGACGTAGCTGAAGGCTATGCAAACTATCGTCTCGGCAAATGAGAGGGTATTTTGTGAGTGAACCATCGCTAGCAAAGTCGGCTGTACAACTGGGGCGAGTGCTAGGAAGTCTCTCTAGACCTGCCGTGTGGCGGCGATCGGTCTGCAATCACTGATAGTGGCGACACGCGGGTCCGACGTATACTAACGGACCGCGGCCGATTTAAAGGCTACCACCTAGCAAGTGTGGTGTCTGGTGGTGACACCACATTCCTCCCCCGCAAATCGGCGGATGGTTGTGGCATAAGGCTTCCGCCCGCCGTGGGGAGGACCCCATGTTGACGTATGCGACGAGGTGGGGAGCCTAACTACAGGCGAGGCTGTGCCACCCGCACCCTGCCATTCGGACCGAGGGGAGCTAGGAAACGACTGAAAACCTGCTCCAGGGTGCACGCCAACATGCGGTGTACGCGCCCGTAGAGAGTCAGGAGGAGCCGAAGGGTCGACCTCCATCGGGCCGGGGCACCCGACGGGCGAAGACGACATACGGTCCGGAGCGGGCAAGAGTTCCATGGAGGAGGACAACTGGTCACGGGAAGCGATCGGCGGCGCGTGACCCAGGGAGGCGCCCGTCGGTTGCAGCGACGCGTCCACTGCGGGTGTCGCCGGCGGGAGAACAGGCGGCGGCGGCGGCGCGTCGCCATGGGGCAAAATGGAAGGTAGCGTCGGTAACACCTGGGGCTGAGGCGAGCCAGTAGATGGGTCCCCAGGGCTCTGACCGGACAGCACCGTCACTGAAAGCAGACGGGGAGCGGCAGATCCCGTGCGACGACAGAGGCGCAGCTGATTGAGATGCCGACAAACCTCACCAGAGGCCCCCAAAACCAGATACATAGCGCGGCCGAGGCAGCGAAGAATGCGCCCTTCGAGCCAACGCCGTGAGCCTCGATTGTTGCGGTAGTAGACAACGTCGCCTGGGGCAAGAGCAAGTGTCTGCCGCTGCACAGGAACCTGATGCGGCGGATGTAGCAAAGACAGCAAGGTGCGATGAGGACGACTGTGGAGCAATTCAGCCGGCGAGCGACCATCTCGGGGCTGAGAGCGATACGAGGACAAAAAGAGCAATAACGCGTCCTCCCGAGAATGCGACTCTTTCAACTTCAACATCTGTGACTTGAAAGTCCTGACCAAACGTTCAGCGGCACCGTTTGACTGTGGCGAAAACGGCGCGGACGTCAGATGTTGAAGACCATTGGCCTTGCAGAATGACTGAAATTCTGCGGACATGAATTGTGCGCCATTGTGGGACACAACAGTCTGTGGAAGACCTTCAATGCAAAAGATAGCGGATAACGCTTGGATGGTGGCAGATGACGTCGTGGAAGACGTCCGGACAACAAAAGGAATATTACTGAATGAATCTACCACAACCAACCATCGAGCATTCCAGAATGGACCAGCAAAATCGATGTGTAAGCGTTGCCAAGGGGAAGTGGCTTTTGGCCATGCAAAGAATTTCCGCGGTGGTGCGGATTGTTGTTCGGCACACGCCATGCAAGAAGAGCACATTTGTGCAATCGCGGCATCGATTCCGAACCAAGTACAGTGCTGACGAGCAAGTTGTTTCGTTCTCACTATACCCCAATGTCCTTGGTGGAGAAGCCGTAAGACAGAGGACTGTAACGAACGTGGGACCACGACCCTGGACTGATTATCAGAACGCAACAGCAAAACACCACGTTGTACAAAAAGTCTCTGCTTGTGAGCAAAAAATCGGCGAACCAACGGATCCCCGATCCGTGACTTTGACAAGGGCCATTGCGTAGCAACAAAACGCAGAACGGTAGCAAGGACAGGGTCGGCAGCTGTGGCCGTAGCTACCCGACGAAAATCAATCGGAAACGATTCGACCACGTCATCGGTTTCCGAAACAATGAACATGCAAGCAAGTTCGGAGGAATCGAATGCTCTATCCTCAACAACAGGCAAATGGGATAACGCCTCGGCGTTTCCGTACTTAGCAGTGGACCAATACAAGATATCGTAGCGGTACTGCGAGAGGAAAATAGACCAGCGAATGAACTTCTGCGCTGTACGTGGAGGTACAGGCTTGGTCGGATGAAAAAGCGGTGTCAAAGGTTTGTGGTCGGTGATGATGGTAAAGTGACGACCATACAAGAAATCACGAAACTTTGTAACACCAAATACGAGATCTGTGAATAAAATATTTGCGCAGACGAGAGCAATTTGGACGCAAAGGCAATAGGGCGATCGTGCGAACCATCTTTGTGCGCAAGCACAGCACCGATCCCGAAATCCGATGCATCCACCATCAACAAAAGGGTCTTCCGGGGATCGAATGGTGTAAGACAAGTATTGGAAAGCTACGCCGATTTCAACTGGCGAAAGGCGCGTTCGCATTCCGTCGTCCAGACGAACGGAACACCTTTATGGCGTAAGCAATGAAGCGAAGCTGAAATGGAAGAGGCATGGGGAACATATTTGTTATAGTAATTTATTTTTCCCAGCACACTCTGTAGCTGCTTCAAATTCTGCGGCGAGGGCAAGTCTTGTATGGCACGGAGGTGCTCTGGACTGGGATGTATGCCTTGAGCATTGAGTACGTGTCCCAGATAGGGTAAGTCACGAGCAAAAAACACACATTTGTCCTTCCGCAGGCGAAGACCATTTTGTCGTAAGACCTGAAATAATGTACTGAGATTGGCTAAATGTTCTTCTTCCGTCTTTCCGGAGATCACAATATTGTCCAGATAGTTTGCTGCAATAGGGACCGACGCACAGTCTGTAGATATTGCTGAAACAATGCAGGGGCGGATGCACACCCGAATGGCAGACGTTGGAATCGATACAAACCAAGATGCGCGTTAACCACCAAAACGCGCTGGGGTTCTTCGTCCACCGGTATTTGCAAGTACGCATCTGCTAGGTCCAACTTCGAGAAATATTTACCTGGGCACAGTTTGTCAAAAAGATCTTCCGGGTGGGGTAAAGGAAAAGTTGCAGTCACTAGTTGTGGATTCACTGTTGCCTTGAAGTCCACACAAAGTCTCAATTTTCCGGAAGGTTTTGGCAAAATGACTAAGGCTGATGCCCAGAGAGAAGCCTGCACCCGTTCAATTACACCTTGTGATTCCAAATCGTGTAATGTTCTTGCGACCTCATCACACAATGCGTGGGGAACATTGCGCGCTCTGAAAAATTTCGGTTGCCCGTTGACTTCCAGTTCCAATTGTGATTTATAGTTCTTAGCGCAACCGAGGCCCGGTGCAAAATTGTCTGCAAATTCGTCACATAGACGAGAAACACTGTCTGAAGGCACAGTCTGGTTCACTGATAGGACCTGATTTACTATAGACAAGTTAAACAACTGAAATAAATCGAAACCAAACAAGTTCACTGCAGCAGAAGAACGAAGGACGTAAAATGACACAAGTTTTGTTTGTCCTTTGTATGTTGCAAGAAGGCTGCACTGTCCTAACACAGGGATCTCTTGACCTAAATAGGTACTTAACATTTGCGGCACGCAACGGAGGTGTGCCCAGCTGTTTGTACATGTCTTGATTGATCAGTGAAACTGCAGCTCCGGTATCGAGTTGGAATGGTATCACTTTGCCGACAAGAGCGACTGTCTCGTACATCGTGAAGTGACACTGGTACAAAATCACTTGCGACTTGATGGGAGTGCCTGCGATGTCGACGCACACTTTTTGCGGGACGAACACAGTCACTGTTAGAGAGAGTAGCACTGGGCGGAGTGGAATGAACTACATGAATTTCCATGGGCGAAGTGTCACGAGCCTGAGTATCCTTGGTTCGATTCCGATTCCGGCGCGAAGCAAAGGGCCTGGAATGGTTTTGAGCTTCCGAGCTGAGCTTTTTCTGGCAAACACTTTGAACATGTCCTTTTTTATTACAGAAAAAGCAAATGGCTTGACGTGATGGGCAATTCTCATGCGAATGTTTAGTAGCACACCGCGGGCATGATTTTAGCACTGCATTTGCTTGCTGGCGCGGTACACGTGGCCGAGAGCCAGGCGGCTTTGGTGCGGCCGGGCGCGAGGACTGTTTACCGTTCCGTGCAGCTCGGACGGCGGGCCGGTTAACCTGACACACGCGTGGCGAAGTTTCAAATGATTCCTGAGCAAAGTCAGGTGTGTCCTACTGATCCAATATATCCATCACTTGTTGAAGGGAAGGACTGACTAGTTTCAAAATCTGTTCCTGTATACGAACATCAGAAACGTTCTGTGCAATTGCATCACGCACCATAGTATCTGAATAAGGGAGTCCACATTCACACTCAAAAGCACAATCCCTAGTAAGGCCTTGCAAGGTTGCAACCCACTCCCGATTAGTCTGACCTGCCGTACGTTTTGTACGAAAGAAGGTATACCGTTTCGCAACTACATTGACTGATTCTTTGAAATAGGCATCTAATGCAGACAAAAGTTCGTCGTAGGACAGAGTTGCTACGTCGCGTCGGGGAAATAATTTGACTATCACACGGTATGTGTGGACGCCGACGGACGAAAGGAGATAAGGCTACCGCTCATTACCTTGAATTCTGTAGGCGGCGAGATGGAATCCAAATTGGCGTGACCACTCCGTCCAGCATTCCAGTGCCGCATCAAAAGGACGAAAAGTTGGTGCAACTGCGTGTTGTGGCTGCGGTAGCGGTGAAGCGGCGGCTGCCGCATCGTTTTGCATTGCACGTTGACCCTGGACGAGCTGTCCAAGGGCATCCAGTAAGGCCTGCGTCTGCTGATTCTGTAAGCGATAAAATTCGGACAGTACATCTGGAGATGGTGACGAAGCCATTACACAAGTAAATCAGGGATATATCGATACGAACGCGAATTGGCCTCGTCGCCAAATGTTGTGGATTGGCAAGAGAGCCAACCCACTATGAGAGGAAGCCAAAAGGCATGCGTTTTAGCTCACGCAGGCTGGCGTGAGGTCTGGAATAGGTCAAGGAAATGAGACTAGCAAAAAAGGACGTAGCTGTGGAATACTTAACTTTAATCCATAAATGGTGAACATCGCTCTTGACGGTACATGTTTTACAGCGTCAATAGTAACTGGTAATGGCGCCTTGCTAGGTCGTAGCAAATGACGTAGCTGAAGGCTATGCAAACTATCGTCTCGGCAAATGAGAGGGTATTTTGTGAGTGAACCATCGCTAGCAAAGTCGGCTGTACAACTGGGGCGAGTGCTAGGAAGTCTCTCTAGACCTGCCGTGTGGCGGCGATCGGTCTGCAATCACTGATAGTGGCGACACGCGGGTCCGACGTATACTAACGGACCGCGGCCGATTTAAAGGCTACCACCTAGCAAGTGTGGTGTCTGGCGGTGACACCACACTACCGACTGCAAGCAGACAAACACGGGCTATTGAAACCTTTTCATAGCCAGAGACACCTAGATTCATCGTACTTACGTTTCAGACAGATAGAAGAGGGAATATAGCAAATGATTTCACTGAATTCAACTGCAAGTTAACTAATGTCAGTCTACCTGAATTCAGAATTCTACCCATGTGACGATTTACACCTGTAGTGGGATGAAAATGTAAACAGTCTAGCATATGACACATATGTGACGTTTCGTGTTTCTTGATATGGAAGTGCAGAAGAAAATGGAGGAGATGGCTACTCAGTCCATGGTAATCGAAGGAGCTATCACCAATCATCGTAACAGACTGCTCAAAACAGAACGAGATAATTAAGTCTGGACCAATAGATGTAGGAACTGGATTTGAATCTTCAGCAAATTCCCCAGAACACACTGCACTGTATACTCCAGTTCTATGCGACTATATGATCAACTACTGCCTGCTAACTGCTGATGTGTAACGAGATGTATAAATGAATAGGTGCTGCGTCATACCTAGAGCACTTCACAATGGCATCTCAAGGTGTGAACATCATTGTAGACACTCAGTGTTTCTATGACGATGAGTGTAGGCAGCTCATATTTAAAGATGCATTCGTAGTGTACACAGAAAATGCAGGAATAAGAGGGACATTCTCAGCAAACATTGCGTCACTGAGGTCTTTCAAGCATCTGAAGTGCAGTAGAACACGGAAGAGTACAAAGTGGTTAACACATTTCTACCATGGAATTCACTGGCATTATCCTGGCATACCCTATAAATATATGGTGAACACAGGTACCATCATCTGCACGAAGAGGAAGAATATCTCATGGATGAATCGAATCCTTAAGTTTGCTGCAAAACAAAACCTGGAATTCTACTGGTGTCCTGCTCTCCATCGATTCAGGAAGCAGAGCGTATATGAAAACAGTGTTGCTGTGTCTGCTTATGAAAATGTAAAATTACGTTTAAGCTGGATAAGAAATAAATGGATTTTTACCTCATAACCCTGTGTGACTTTTTCAACCCTTTTCCCACTTTGACAATGGACTGTTTTACCGAGATACAATGTCTGTTGTTTTGTTCAATCACAGGAGCTATAGTCCATTAAATGTCGTGCATGCAGCAGCGCAAAAAAAATTTTCTCCACTGATATTTCGGCCGCGTATCTTTCGGCCACCCTCAGACTGAGTCACAGGACTGACGACAAGATGCCAAGCGCGGACTTACATGATCCACCGAGGCGGTACTGCGCATGTGGGTCACACATGCTGATCGGCGGCAAAGAAATGATGCGCCGCCTGTGGCAAAGGCGTACAGACATTCGATTCGCTTATCGATGTATGATCGTCAGCTTCTCTGTAGTTTAATTACCCCAGGAGCAGGATTACATGCTTTGTCCGAATTAAAACCATTATCTCCATTTATTAAATTATTAGCTAAAGTAATTTCTCTAGCGTCCTTGAAGACAGATTCCCACAAAGAAGAGGTGGATGTTGAAATCTTCACATCACTGTAATTAATGGAATGCCCTGTATCAATAGAATGTTGGGCCGCAGCTGACTTGTCTGGCTGTAAGAAGTGTGTGTATCTTCGATGCTCAACACATCTCTCACGAACGGTGTGTGTTGTTTGACCTGTGTACGACTTCTCATAATTTCCGCAACGAATCTGATACACACCATCGTTACGAAGCTGTAAATCGTCCTTCACAGAGCCGAGTAAAGATGCAATCTTCGTGGGGGGCCGGAAGATCACCGTAGCACAATGTTTCTCAAGAATACTGCCTATCTTCGAGGAATGAGCACCCACATAGAGCAAAAATGTACTAGGCCTGAAGGAATTACTATCTCCTTCCCCATCACATACCTGCATTCTAGGTTTTGCATTGAATGCTCTATGAATTTGTTGCGGGGAAAATCCATTTGATTTAAAAATGCTCTTGATGTATGTGAGCTCTTCTTACAAATTATCTTTATCCGGTATACAGTGTGCCCTATTCACTAAAGTCTTAAGGACACCTATGGTCTGTGAAGGGTGATGGCAGCTACTGGCATGTAGATATAGAACTGTGTGTGTTGGTTTCCGATATACGGCATGTCCTAATGTGCCATCAACTTTATGGCGAACGACAACATACAAAAAGGGGAGGCAGCCATCTTCTTCTATTTTCATAGTAAATTTGATACTAGCATCGATAGAATTCAAATGCTCAAGAAATCGATGTAATTCATCCATCCAGTGTGGCCATACGACAAATGTGTCGTCCACGTACCTCCAGAAGACCATTAGTTTAAAACTTGCTGAGTCCAGTGCCTTGTCCTTGAAGTCTTCTATGAATAAATTAGCCACCACAGGTTACATGCCCAAAATTTAAAGGACTGTTCATTACGCCACGAGATGTTGAAAATGCACAACAGGAGATATGATTTTAGGTACGTTTATTATACGACTTTGGAAGCCACACAGTCACATGCCTTCTCCTCCCATAACCCAATCCGTGCTGCACGATAGGTGTAATTCCATGCAACCATTCTATATATTTTTTTACCTTCCATCTTCAACTTTGCCTCCTTAATAGTGCTCATCTTCAGAAAAAATAATTTCATTTGGGACCTGCACAGCCTTTATATATACACATACATAATGAATACGGGATACGTTTTCTTTTTTATAAGTAACAACGAAGACATATGGTAAGGATTTTTTTTCGTTTATTCAGTTCACACAAACACATTTTAGTTCTTGAGATTACAGTATTGTTCTTGAGGTACAATTTGACTCTGCTGTTCCAGTGCAGAGATACTTCTAACTTGCATACTACAGCAGTAACACTGGTTGAGAAATATTTTTTTTTATATGCAGTAGCACTGGATGAGAATGTTTACAATTTTTCCATATATATATACGCTTAAAAAGTAATCTGACTTGAATGGCTTTTGGCAGGTGAAAACTTAAAAACTATTCTATTTACGAAATGTACATGTTGCATAGATATATATTTACAGGGCACACATACATTAAGTGAGAATAAACAGATATACATATATTTTTGTCTGTTTATGGTTTTATAATGAATATATTTTTTATTTATTCTTTTTTTAACTTTTTTCAACTTTTTTCACAATTATGCTGCACACATATATACATTTTTCTTTTTTTTTCTTTTTTTCCCACACATTGTCTGTGTGTGTGTTTGTATACACATGTACAATTTACAGCGCACTCTCTCTCTCTCTCTCTTTCACACACACACACACACGCACACACACACACACACACACACACACACACACACACACATACACAAAATTACTTGCCCTATGATAACAGGGTCAGACTACTACTCTGCAGACGTACCCTCTCTCTCTCTCTCTCTCTCTCTCTCTCTTTCTCTTTCTCTCATTCTCTCCCTCAATCAGAATACCCCACTCCCTCTGTCGCTGCAAGTGAGTGTGTGAGTATGGAAGAGTTTTACTCCTGTCACCACAAATGACCTTTTTATCATCATGAGGCAAAAGGCCGATTTTAGATTGCAGTACAGTGTACACCTCGTGTCCTCTCAATCGATTATTTGTTTGCCATACCATATGTGGCGGCTGTGCTGCAGCACCGCGAACACCTCTGTACAGGCACCACAGATAGTCTTCGATAGCCATACAGTGAACACCCTTAACCCACACCTGGGTGGCACCTTCCAGTGTGCGATACGCATACATTTTTGATCACAGACCTACAAACTCCACAATTGCCAATCCATTCGCCTAGTCCTTCATAAGGCTGATAATCTTCTTCTTCTGTGGAACAATAACATAAAGATTATCAGCTGTCTATGAGGATGGGTCAAATTCATTACCATTGTACCTCATTACTTCATATGTATCGCATTTTTCTCCCAGTAGATGAAGCTATCAGTATCTATATAAATTAATTTATGATCTGCGAAACGAGTTTTCACAAAGTTATAATCAAATGTGGAGTTTGGATAGGTCTAGTACGCACATCCCCACATAAATAAGTTTCTTAAACTGTACTGCAGTCTCCGCCATCTCCACAGCAACACAATTCTTATTGAATATGGTGACCCACTTAAAATTTGGCCTGACAATGCATTTTCTTACGTCAGAATGCCCATCCCATTCTGTTCTAATCAAAATTTTACGTCGTTCTCTCAAATTCCTCATTGTCTTACCGAAAATTGAATTATTCATAAATTTATAAAAATCTTTCTCAAAGTCGCATGTCGTGGAAGCTCTCTGTCTCGTATTCAAATCAATATACTCGTTCAACCAGAGGTACTGCTTGAAGGAGACAGCCCAGATGATTCTAATCAGCTGCATCCCAAGCTGAGACACTGCTGGAGATTACGATAATGAATAACATATCTCCGTTTATTCCCCAGTGTTGTCATCAATTTTAGGTTGGAGCCTTCTCATGTCTAAACAAGCCTTTGGTTGATAATAAATGAATGCCATATTTGCATTGTGTGCACGATCCCACTCAGCACTCATAACACAATTTGAACCCGACCTGTAAGGAAACATGCTACTACTCACAAAGGTTTTAGAGTTCAGAAGAACAGCTGTCATCAAGTTCCTAAAATACTGCAATGAGGTAGGAAGGGTACCTCTGTCTTAGAATAAACAACAACTACTCCCTCTAATTGTATTTATTGAAATAACGTTTGCAGATGTTGGGTCATTACAATACACAAGAGCAATTTCAGGTATCGCCTGTTCCGACTAGGGGATCCTGGTATTAAATTTCTCAAATAATGAAATATAAAAGATCAATAGTATCACAAAATTCAGTATAGTAAATTATTTTAACTGAGAGAAAGACTCTCTGGTGGAAGACTATCCTAATGTCGAGCTGAACAATGTTACTGGCTCCAACAAATTTTATTCTTTCCCCACAAATGTTAACCAAACGTGGCCATCGATTGCATGAAGGAAATATGTTAATTTCGGGAAATAGTTCAAGGAGGACAGTTCTTCCTACTTTGAGCTTCGTATCACTGGAGTAAAAACTTGCTTGTGACATAACATTTACATTTAATGGTATACTGCCCTCTTTACCTTGTTTTCCAGAGCATCGTCGGCTTGGCTGCTGCTGTGTACCATTTAGATATGTATGTAAATCTATCAGAATCCTATACTGAGCCTGGCAGATTCGATATCAGCAAACTAGCCCTACAGCGAAAAACCTTAACTTCACCCTAATCTGCTTTTAATGGCTAAGCACATGCGCAAGGCTGGCGCGCCATGTGTTCCTCTGTCCTCGCTGTTCTTGCAAGAACTTTGTTGGCTATCTTCGTTCTCTGCTCAGGAGATTTAGGAAAAGAATTCATCAGCTCTTGACTGAATTTTGGAGCCAGGTGAACAAAGTATTCACACCAAGATATCGCCTTTGCCTGTTGTCACGTCAGAGAGGGATGCCCTCCAACCACACTTGACGACGCCTAAAGGGAAAGTGCCTGTCATGTTGGGCAGTTGTGCATCTTCTCAGCCTAGCTTCCATTTCTTCTACAGTGGGGTTGGACACTGGATGGAACAGCCAATGGCAGTTGCTCTTTCATTTCTAGTAGCCATGGCTGCCCAATCTGCAAATGGCTTAATAAGTATAGTGTCATATAATTGGTTGGCTTTCAAGCGAACAGCCAGGTGTTTTACTCCCGTTTATTAACACTCCATCACCCACAAGAGTGATAAGTTACGTCTTCACGCACTGTTCATGTGATATACTACTCTTCTCCCAGTTCTGTGTCGTGCCCATCATCTGCGCTTGACCTTGACTAGGCTGTGGCTCTGCGGGCTATTGTGTCACAGCATGAAACTGGCTTCCCCTCCAGTGACGCTTCCACCCTGTTTCTACCTAATTTAAACATGCAAATTTATGCAAGGGAGTTACTCTCGTCACTCTCAATGCCACGTGTATTAAATCTCAAACAAGTGAAATATACAAACGAAAACCCATCTTGGAAAATCAGTGTCTTGCAACTCTATAAACGACACATAAAACTGAAACACACAACATGCAAGGTGTCCAAAATCCCGACACCTTATATATCCGCCCCCTTCTGCTTCAGTTTTGTCCTGGTATCAAGTGTCTACTCATGTATTGTCCAGAGTGATTCTAAATATCTACACTTAATCTCATTGCTTCTAAAATTAACTCTTTGACTGATTTTATATTTATAAATTTAAATTCCTTTACAATCCTTCTACAAAATTTACTCCTTGCAAGACTTTCGATTTAAAAAATTAAAATTCTTGAAAAACCATTCTGCATACTTAACTTCTTGAATATCTTTACATTTACCTAATATAAGTTAACTGGAAATGAAATAGAAAATGCTGAATTCTATTAGCTTGAATCTCTTTCAATTAACGATGTAGGAGGAGGAGGAGATTAGTGTTTAACGTCCCGTCGACAACGAGGTCATTAGAGATGGAATTAACGATGTAATTACAAGTATTGTGTATATATATATATATATATATATATATATGTGTGTGTGTGTGTGTGTGTGTACGTAGAAATTATTTAAATTATGTTTATCAAGATGACATAAACAGTTTTAATGTTTTTGCCCATCGGTTTTCCCATGAGTGGGTTTCAGTTTGTTTGTATTTATATGAATTGTTCTCAATTCTTTTGTGGACTAGTCACATGTCTTTCTTCACAACCCTGCTGTGACATTGCAAAGATGTCACATAGTTTCATTGAAGTCGTGTTTGTGATGAAATTGACACACACTGATGAGGTGCAGAGAATGTGAGAGATTATTTACTCCATTGACTCTGTGCGTATTAATGTGTGTTGGTTAGCTCTAGTGTGGGACTGGTTCTCGCCAATATAATGGTTCGGTGCAGTGCTTGTTCACATCAGTGATGCTCAAATCAACTGCTGATCAGTAATTAACTGCTTTCTTGCTTGCCGTAATTAGACATTGTGTTCGTAACAGTGATATGATAATGCAGATTGCGAATTTTATTTTCATTGAAAGTGATTATAAAATTCTTGGTCATTCTAGGATGGAATAGGAAGGTAGTCTAACACTTCAGGCCCATCTTGTCTCATCCACGATATTCTGCTTATTTCCTTCTAGTTTGACTATCTTGTTCTCTTCTCTGGATCGGGTATGAGAAGGATTATGATTTAATTTATCAGGAATGTATTGGTAAGAATATTAAATTAAATTTCATCAATGCTGGTTTCCCGTTTCTCGTCTAATTATTTTGCTGTGGAGCACTATGCAGCATGAGCACTTTCATCCATAGACAGCCAATTCTTGGGCCTGTGACAGCCTCAACTCAAAACTTCCATCTGCTTTGTCTCCTTGTTCATTGCCTGCAGGGGCGGTGGCAAAGGGGGGGGGGTCTATGGGGACTATAGCCCCCCCCGTGGAGTATCATATTGCATTGGATAAAATGACTTCAGAAATCAGCGAATATATTACTCCAACAGATTCAATAATTTCTTAAATCAATAAATATCATTTAACTTAAAATAGGCGTCTTATTATTTATTAATACACATTTTCCGCTGAACTCTAAAACACTTACTAAAAACTACTTTAAGCAACACCAAATTTTACAAGTTTGTCAGTAGAGGACCCCAACTCTCCTTTTGGTAAGCCATATTCCATTCCCCAAAAACCATCTCCCCTTCATTAGCTCTCCCCCCCCCCCTTGATCGACTTCTAGAATGGGCCCTGATTGCCTGTGAGTTAGCCAATGCGCGCGACCTTCAACAGTGGTCCATTTGCTCGTTTTTTGCTCACTCGCCTGTTGTGCCATGTTGCGTTCTGTTACCCGAAACAGCCTTTTCTTTCTCTGCCAGACTGGTCAGCTGGAAGTACAGCAGAAACGCCTGCTTTCTTCTGCCCTCGAAGTTCACACTGCAACAGTGTGGTTGCTCTGCCCATTAAAATCATTGTTAGCTGTAGCATACACAATCTTCCCTCAGTTCTCAGCCATACCCATCACCTGCGCTTGACCTGGACTAGGCTGCAGCTCTGCAGGCCATTGTGTCACAGTGTGGCTAACTAAAACTTGCTTCCCCTCCAGTGATGCTTCCACCATATTTCTAACTAACTTAAACAATCAAATTTATGTAAAGCAGTTATCTCGTCACCCTCAATGCCACGTGTATTAAATCTCAAACAAGTGAAATATATACAAAAAAACCTGTCCCATGTTGCAAAACCAGTGTCTTGCAACACTATGAACGACACATGGAACTGAGGCGCCCAACATGTAAGGTGCCCACAATCCCGACACTTTACATGTGAAAGTAGTTGCCCCAGACAAAATGGCAAATGAGCGTTGAATAGGTATGTGTGGAGATGGAAATGTATTAATAATTGCTTGCATAATTGGAAAACTTGATTAGAAAGAATAGTTGAAAGAAATTTCAACATAATTTATGGACCTGCGCACAATTCTGTGTGAAATTTAACTGTTACCAGTATCAACAGACCTTTAATATCAATAAATTCTAGGTCAATAAACAATATTTGGATTGCATACCGTTACATTAATTCCATTGTGTTTAGTCTCGGCTGTGACAATGTCGACGCAGGAACGCTCCTCTAGATACTGTGTACATTTTTCTTGTCTGCACTGAACAACTTGATGCAGAATCTCTGTGGCGAGTGAAATGATGAACAGAGGATTTGAACTCTTAACTGTGCAAATAAATATTCCTTTTCTAATAACTTACTATAATATTTTTAATTAACAGTTAAAATACACATTTTTAATAATGCTGGTATGATGGATTCAACATATGTCCATGTGATAACTCTTCTCAAAACAAAACTGCGAAGATACATGAATTAATAAACTGAAGAGCATATTTCTTACTCACTCAGCTTACATGCAGCTAATATATAAGAAAAGAAAAGAATGAAAAATAATATTATTCAATAAAATTGCCCCCCCACTGTGCACTGACGACGGCATATGGGGGTGCACAGTGTCTGAGCTTATTTCCCTTTATGAGGTTTGATAATCCTGACCAGTATGGACATAGCCTTTATTTTTGGCCATTGGAGTTATCCTGAAAGGTTAAGGGCATGTCAGCTTCTTTTAACACATACTTATATACATTTTCTCTCCTAAAAAATTAAAGCTGTAACCATGTAGTCCCATTATTGTCAGTCAGCATCTGCACAGTGTTTAACTTGCAACGTATGGGCGAGCAACCCAACGTCCATTATCACCACAGATCACGCTCACGTGTTCAGTACGAGGCCAGAGTGTCTGTGTCGTGCATTTATAGTGGCTGTCACTGCATAAATTCGTGAAGCTCGTGTTCAGCGGCGTGATCCTTTGTGAAATCTTCAATGTGGTGACAACTGGTTACCATATCACCGGCCCATGGAATTTATTTCATCTCGTCGTTCTCACTTGTTCAGTGGGGAGAACAGCCGTACATCTGACATGTGTCAACAAGTTTCGTGCTGCCCTTACGACGCTGTCGATCACGGAAAATTCTTGTAACACGAATCGTCATTTTTAGTTTATCACTCGCACAAGCACGTTTTGTTTTAGCATACGTACACTTAACAATTTGCAGTCAGGTTTCATGTTTTTGCTCTTTGTTTCTGAGCGTCTTTCATGCAGTTGCATTACTTTTCTGTAGTGTCCTTTCCACATACTGTACACATAACATAATAAAATACAAATACAATTACAAAATACACTTATCTTAAGCATTTGCTGACATGCCGTTATCGACTCTCATATACATTATTGTATGTTACATTTTCTCTTCTGTTTTTACATATATATGGGATCATTATTTGTCATTTGGTTTTAGTACGTTTTGTCACATTACAATTTCGTTACATTATTCGATTACAATAATATGAGTACACATTTTACTTTCGTTTGGTTATACATGCTTCATATAAAATTCATACAATAACAGATTTTGTTTTTCATTTATGTCACGTAGAAGAAGGTGTAATTAGACGAATGACGAACACTAACTTCACTTAACGAAGGTTTATTGGCCACCTGCACATAAATGAGTGCGGAGAGAACTGCCTCCGGCCAGAACACATACAGTATGTACACAGCTACAGAACATTCCAGTACAATGATTCTTGACATTTGTGGATACTTCTAGAATGTACTCGAACCGAATACAGAAATTAAAACTGTACAGTGCAGATGAGGTTTGAACTCAAGACCCTCCATGCAACAATTTAGTATCATCACCACTACACCACAGACCTACACAGCTTCTTCCACAACATTGCTCCTTCCTGATGAGAACAGCGTCTCGGTGTACGTCCTAGTCCAGGAACGAGTCACTGGTTCTGCATACTCCGACTCCTGATGACTGATTCTCGCCCTGGTGGTGATCTTCTTATAACGTCTTTTGCCGCTACGCTCTTCGTCACCTTTCCGCTTGTTGCCTGCCACTGTAGCTTCGAATTTACCTTGGGTGCAGGATCCCTTATAGGGCTTCATTTGAAGGACGTGTACCGTATCTCTGATCTTTCCTCTTCTTGTGTCGGGGTCGAAATCTTCAACTTCATAAGTAACATCAGACAACTGTCTTACAACCTTATAAGGTCCAAAGTAGCGCCTGAGGAGTTTCTCAGAGAGACCAACCTTCCGAACAGGAGTGAAGATCCAGACTAGGTCACCAGGCTGGTAGACAAAAGGGCGGCGGCTCGCGTTATATCTACGGCGATCGCTTTCTTGAGCCTGCAGCGTGCGCAGTCGAGCTAACTGCCGAGCTTCCTCAGCTCTGTTTAACACCTAGCCGATGTAGTCGTCGTCCACGTCATCAGGATGTAACGGAAACACAGTGTCCATCTTCGTAGTCACCTCAAGCCCATGCACAAGGAAAAATGGCGTAAATCCTGTGGTATCTTGTCTGGCGGTGTTGTAGGCAAACGTCACGAAAGATAGCACCTCATCCAAGTTGCCCTGCTCAACATTGACGAACATTGATAGCATATCGGCTAAGGTCTTATTGAGGCGTTCAGTAAGCCCGTTAGTTTGCGGATGGTAGGCAGTCGTCTTCTGATGAGTAATGTTGCACAGACGGTTTATCTCTGTCAAAAGATGCGACTGAAAAACTTTCCCTCGATCCGCAATTAACGACCTTGGGGCACCGTGTTTTAATACAATGTCTTCCACGATGAATTTGGCTACCTCGGATGCTTCCGCTGTTTTCACGGCTTTTGTAATGCTATAGCGTGTCAGACAATCAGAGCAAACAATAATCCATCTATTGCCACTGGCAGACGTTGGAAATCGTCTGAGGAGGTCAATCCCAACACGGAAAGGCGTTTCGGCTGGTGGAATTGGTATGAGTTGGCCAGGTGGTTTCTGAGGAACTGCCTTTCTCCTCTGGCACTCTGGGCAGTGCGACACATAGTGATGGACACTCCTAAATAAACCTGGCCAGAATAATCTCTTGCGGATTCTATCATATGTCTTAATTAATCCTAGATGTCCGGCCTGAGGTGTGTCATGGAATTTCTGTAGAACATCTAAGCATATGTCTTTAGGAATCATTGGTAGCCACCTCTTTCCAAACAGATCAAAGTTTTTCTTGCAAAGTAATCCATTAACAACCTTAAATTGCCCTTTCACATCCTCTAATCGATTTAAGGCAAGCTTAATTTGAGATATCTTGGCTTCCTTCTATTCAGCAGAGAAATCCTCGAGTGCAGAGAGACAGTCACCATCTTCATCAAAGTCTTGATGGTCTTGCACAGGGTTTCTTGAGAGACAGTCGGCATCTTGGTGTTTTCTTCCACCTTTGGACACTATGGTAATGTCATACTCTTGAAGACGTAGTGCCCACCTGGCGAGTCGTCCTGTTGGATCCTTAAGACCTGTCAACCAACAAAGTGAATGATGGTCTGTAACAACTCTGAATGGCCTTCCATAGAGGTACTGTCGAAATTTGCACATGGCCCAGATCACAGCAAGAAATTCTCTTTCTATATACTTGTATGGACATGTTCGGAAGAACAGACACCATTGGAGACCTGCAGCCTTCTGGAACGAAATTGGAATTATATATTAATACCTTCAACTGCTGATGGGCGTTGATATATATCAAGGAGGACAGGCGAAAATGTGTGCCCTGACCAGGACTCAAACCTGGGATCTCCTGCTTACATGGCAGACACTCTATCCATCTGAACCACAGAGGGCACGGAGGATAGTGTGACTGAAGGGACTATCTCGCGCACGTCTCCCGCGAGACCCATATTCTCACCTGATACGTCCTCACACTACATTTGTAGTGTCCCTACCCAACCCACTCATTACTCATTACTCAAGGAAGAGATTCTTACCAAGTGCCGCAAGATAGAAGAAGAAAGTCATGGCTAGTATTGGCAGAACTATATACTTATATGAATATCATGTCTGTTCTTTCGACTCCGATAGCAGGTTCGAATACTGCCTCAGACATGGATGTATGTGATGTCTTTAGGTTAGCTAGGTTTAATTAGTTCTAAGTTCTAGGCGTCTGATGACCTCAGAAGTTAAGTCGCATAGTGCTCAGAGCCATTTGAACCACTTTTTTGTTCTTTCGGACATGTCTGAAAGAACAGACACCATTGATGACCTTCAGCTGTCTAGAACAAAATTAGAATTATATAATACCTTCAGCTGCTGGCGGGCATTGATGTATATCAATGGGGACAGGTGAAAATGTGTGTCCCGACTGGGACTCGAACCCGGGATCTCCTGCTTACATGGTGGACACTCTATCCATCTGAGCCACAGAGGGCACAGAGGATAGTGCAACTGAAGGGACTATCTCGCGCATGCCTCCTGCGAGACTCACATCCTCACCTGATATGTCCACACACTACATTCGTAGTGTCCCTACCCAACACACTCATTACTCGTGGACGACATTCTTACCAAGTCCCATAAGAGTTCGGGTAATATGTGTGCATCTGCACGGAAGAAGAAGGTCATGGCCGGTATAGCCAGAACTATATACTTATATGGTTATGGTGTCTGTTTTTTGGCACATAATCCGAGGAAGCTTCTCACATCTCTAATACTTTTAGGGATATGAAATTCCGTTATAGATCTCACCTTTTCTGGGTCTGGCCGCACAACTTCGTTCGACACAAGGTGCCCAATTATTTTGATTTCTTTTGCTCCAAAGACACTTCCTTGGATTAAGTTTCAGTCCGCCTTGTTGGAGACACTTACGAACGGCCCTCAGTCTTTTTATATGTTCATGAAACGTCTCTGAGAACACTATAATGTCATCTAAATAACAAAGGGACATCTTCCACTTCAGGTGCCTTAGAAGATTATCCATCATCCTTTCAAAAGTTGCTGGCGCATTACACAAACCAAATGGCATTACCGTAAACTCATACAGGACATCAGGGGTGATGAATGTACTTTTCTCACGATCAGCCTCATCTACTTCGATTTGCCAGTATCCCAAGTACATATCCATGGTTGAGAAAAACTTTACCCCCTTCAGCCAATCTAGTGTATCGTCATTTCGTGGAAGAGGATTAACGTCCTTTTTAGTTATCTTATTAAGCTTCCTGTAATCAACACAAAAACGCCAACTGCTATCCATCTTCTTGATGAGGACCACTGGTGACGACCATGTTCTCTGAGAAGGCTGAATTAAGTCATTCTTCTTCATTTTCTCTACCTCGTCGCGAATTATTCGACGTTCCGTTGCTGACACACGGTATGCTCTCTGGCTTATTGGTTGATGGTCTCGAGTGCTAATCCATTGCTTCACCGTTGATTTGTCTGATTTGCTCTTCACCTGTGGATTGAAGCATTCAGAGAACTATTGAAGAATGGCAAGTAGCTTCTTCTGTTGTTCCTTAGTGAGGTCTGGTGATAGTCCAGATAGAAGATCTTGTCTCGTAGTGGTAGCACTAATTTCGCCCACAGACTCGGCATGGGATGTTTCTATGATGCTCAGCTGTTCTTCACTTAACAGCTCAGTGTTTGCTATGCACATGAGTCTTAGAAGGATGTGCGGTTCTTGGCGACAGTTATCTATCCACAATTCACCGAATCCGTTCTTAAACGAGACGACAGAGGCTGGGATGAACAAGTTATTCTTCAGTGGTATGCTTCTCTTACATTCCACTACAAGATCCATGGGCGATGCAGGGCATGACACTTGACAGATACCTTTCTAGCGCTGACTGCAGGAATGATCACTTCCTCCAGCACACATAGTCTCTGCACACTCGGGTGCTTATCTTCCTGTCCACAGTATCTCATCTCATCTAGCATAATCTCCGAGCGACCACGATCTATAACTGCCGGAGAAGCTTTCAAAAAGTCCCATTCCAGAATGATGCCATGAGTATACTCTTGCCAGACGATGAATTCTAAGGCTTTGTAAGGCCACATATACCCACACGAATGGTACATCTCGGTGTAGGTTTTACATATTTCCCATCAGCCACCTTCAGCAGAGATGTTTTGTTGTCGACGAATACGGTTTTCTGCAGTTGGCGACAGTACTTCTCCAAAATGACTGAATATGATGCAAGAGCTTGGGCTGTTCGGCCATTCATGAGGATATCGACGTAGTTTCATATCATATTTGTAGTGATTGACGGCGAAGTATTTTTCTCTTTGGCGGCCTCACCTCCAAGGAAGTCGCACCATTTAACTTTCCAGGTTGTGGCGGCTAGGTGATCGGCTGGAGCTTCCAAATGGCGATGGAGACCTTGATCGGCTTGTTGGGGAGCGTCCTCTCGAGCGCCTAGCTTGCGGCGATGGTGGCCTACGTCGTCCTGCATCCAAATCTTCTTGTTCATCTTCGTCGTCCCGGAACTGGCGTCGGATAAGATCGATCTGCTGTCTTCTGGCGCGGGCGTCATCAAATATCCGCCGCCCTTCTCGACAATAGCGCCCCACACGTCCTGGTCGTCCACAGTGGAAACATACACGTTGGTTATCCTGGGTCCTCCAGGCGTCAGTCTTCCTTGGAGCCCAAACAGGTTTCCCATGCGGTATTGCAGGAACAAAACTCCGCCTGGTTCGCGACTTTTTCGCCGTTTTAAAGGGAAATAGAGGACGAGAGATTGGGTTCAATGTTTTTTCCACTTCCTCCCTTATGACCTCTTGAAGTGTCTCGGTTTTTTGCTCGCCGCGCAATCCAAGTGCCTTCTGAATTTCCTCTCTCACTATTTGACGAAGAACGCATGTGAAATCAGTTGCTTCCTCCATCACAGACATCGATACGACGTTTGGAAGCCGTTCAAACTTCTTACATATAATTCTTTTTTGATGCATTGTCTCGATATACTGGCACCATTTTATGAGGTTGTCTGCTTTCGAAACCTCCTTCAGGAGTAGGGAGTAGGGCTTGATACATGTCCTCAGCAACACCCTTCATCAAATGTGCAATCTTATCTTTCTCCTTCATTCTAGGCTCCACTATTTTACACAGTACCAAGACCTCTTGAATGTAGGATGTTGTAGTTTCCCCTGGACGCTGTGCCCTGCACTTTAATTTCAGCCTTGCACTTCTGTCGTTGTGTGTCGCCGAAATACCTTCGAAGTTCCGTCTGGAATACTTCCCAGTTCGTGAACTTTTCCTCGTTGTTCTCATACCATTGCCTCCAAGTAGAAAAATACGTTAGCCAAACACACGGTGTGATCGCATTTGTTAAATTTGACTATACGCTCATATACCTTCAGCCACTTGTTTGAATCTTGGCCATCGTCACCAGAGAACCCGGAAAGATGTCTCATGTGGTGGTACACAGCTGCAGTCATCGTATGGTCCTCTTCTTCTTCTGTCTCCTATACATTGCGATCTGTTGAATATGCCTCGAACTCGGGTTTCTCGCCACGTAAATGGCGGTTCTGTCGTGGCCTGATGGGAGCCACTGTATGACAAGTTCCAATGCCCAACGTCTCTACCAGAATAATACCACGCAGAAGAAGGTGTAATTAGTTGAATGACGAACACTAACTTCACTTAACGAAGGTTTATTCAGCACTTGCAAGTACAAGAGCGCGGAGCGAACTGCCTCTGGCCAGAACACATATAGCATATATACAGTTACAGAACATTCCAGTACAATGACTCTTGTAAAATTTGAAATTTTCTCGGCGAATCAATTGTTCAAAATGATTTCGGGCATGCAGCCGGTCGTCGTAAACTTCATTGCACGATATTTCGGCTGGACAACTGCCAGCCATCTTCACTTGAGTCGAACGAGGACTAACGAAGACGACGCAGACGCACTTGACTGAGGGTTGTGCCCTCTGCAGTTGGCGAAGTTCTAGCGCAACTAAGGCGCTTCTCCTTCTTACATGAAGATTGGTGTGGGATGTCATGGCGGTTAGATGTTTGCTTGACTTTTGTGCTGTTTTTTTTTTTTTTTTTTTAATAAAAGAAAGATGAAAGGATAGTCAGAGAGACAGTAAGAGACGCTGAAAACGAACGGCCTAAATGGCTGGCCGGTAGGTTTAGAATGACTCACGCCAAGTTATGATGATCTCTCACTGCTTTGCTACCTAGGTTCAGGGACTATACATGTCGGTAGGTGTTTTGCCCGTCACGTGTAGTTCTGCTAGGCATGCCAATAAGCGCCAGTCGTTTGGCGTAAAGACGGGATATTTGTTAATTAGGGTTAACTCCTTCTTTGTCATGAAATTTAGGCACCTGAGCTGAGACTGGTTAAAGCGGTGGGGGCGATGGGGGAGGGGAGGCCTAGCACATGGTACTGAGAAGGGGTACGGTTGTTCAAAGAATGGGTAGGACCCGTCCTGTAGCGACGCCGCAATGTTCTTAAGGAACGGCTGCAACTCGTGTGAATCTGGTATTTCCAGGTGCTGCAACTTCTTTGCGATAGACTTCTCTACATGGGAGGAGTCGGTCGTTGCCACAGCACCTTTGCTTGCAGCTGCCTTGGCGGAGTGTGACGACTGTGGCGTCACATCGTCGATTTCCATAGGCGCCACCTCCTGCATTGCTGCAGGGGGCGGAGCGGCGGTTGTCTGCGTGGCTGCATCGACCCCCACCGGTCGACTCACGGGAGAGGGGGGGGGGGGGGGCGACGACTTCTTCTTGATAGCTCGCAGCTCATCGCGCAGCTGCTGGAGCTGGCGATGCACAGCTGCGAGCTCCTCCTTCAGTGCGGCCCTTTCGGCCGCAAAGGCGGCTTGGAAGCCGGCCATAGCATGGTCGGTGGCGGCTTCAAGGCGGCGCGGCTCGCAACCCTCGCCGGAGCGGCGGTGGGGGGGGGGGGGGGGGGGGGGCGGGGCGGCCGTCGTGGCGCTTGATGCCGCCGCAGGGCGTGGTGCGGCGGGCAGACGGCGTGACTCCCTGTGTTAGCTGCAGCTACGCGAGTTGGCGGCGTGTCGCGCAGCTGCTGGCCACCCCACGAGGCTTCGTGCAACTGCGGGTGTCGTGAGCCGCCGCGCACTTCAAGCACGCGACGGCGTTCTTGCACTCGCGCGCAGTATGCCCCAGCTGCTGGCAATTGTAGCACTGCAGGCTCTTGCTGTTCTGCTGCGTGCGCTTGCGCTTTGGCGGCCGCCGTTGAACCCCATCGCAGGGATGAGAGCATCCAGTGCCGCGGCAATCTGCTTCCCTTTCCGTACAGCCATGGCGTTGCGTGCGCCGTGACAGTGACGAAGTGAGTCGCAGCGAGTCGAGCAGCGGAATCTCACTAATGAAGACGTTCTCCAGTCCGTCTTATATAGTGCGCTAATAGTAGTGCCTCGCATGCGTTGCAATAGAGGAGACAGAAGGGCCACACCACCCAGCAACAGCGCCCTCGCTGGTGGAACTGCAATACTCAGCTGCCGTCGGTATTGTCTCTGGCCGCAACTATCGAAGTCTTCTGGCTTCTTCGTCTCGAGAAAATTTCGGAGATGACGGGATTCCATGCGTTATTCAATTGGTAACCACTGGCACGGTTCATTTGATTTCCCGCAATGCGTATTTCAACGGGTTCTTTGATAATGGAGGCCCAAAAAGTTGTTTCTGTGGCCAAAATCGAAGTTTTGTCGTACCCCATTGAAAGTCCGTTAGTAATACAATGTTCCGCAACTGCAGACTTACTGGGTTGCATTAGGTCAATACAACGTTGATGTACAGGACAGACAATGCGTACAGTGGAAGAGCGTTGTACAGAACATCACCGTTGCATTCGCCTACTGCAACCCAGTAAGTCTGCAGTTGCGGAACATTGTATTACTAACGGACTTTCAATGGAATACGACAAAACTTCGATTTTGGATCCCAAGGACAAAAGAGTTTGTTGCTTCTAAGCACAATTCAAATCTGATGAGACAAATTGTATCAAATACTTATTCAGTGTTTAGATTGCATCTCAATATTTCCTTGTTGTTTTCACTATATAAAGGATGACCATTTAATTTGGTGAGGTTTACAGAGTTGTATCTTTCAGATGACGTGTTACAATGACACTTTCATGGGTAGTCGATGCTCACAGAAGTTAGGTTTGTACCCCTTGATTGTTTTGCAGTACTCAACCTTATTTCAGCATTGTGATATGTAACACACTGCATTTTCACATACTTTCACACTATCACATTCATACACATCATAAACTTGCAACTACGTTTACTTGTAGTGCAGTCCTTTTTTATGTTTATATGGTATTTAACACTCTTCACTTTAGGACATGTCGATGCATCATTCCCTGGAAAAAAGACTTAGTACTAATTTAAAACTAAATCTTCACAGATAAGTGTATAGTGGCTCCATGGCTACTAACACTTTCTTCATATATTCAACTATGTATTCATTCACTTCAGTGTGCAGCTGTGTTATCACAAAATGTATTTCATATCATGTGTGCGTTTCTACTTACCTTATAAATCTGAAAGATACTGTGTATTTGAGGAGTGGTGCGACCTCTTATTCAGTTTGACACTTATACTGTACTTTCTTGTTTACCTTCAGTAAGACTTTTCTTGTTCATCAAGTATGATTAGCGTGTGCACTTTCACTACTTTTGTATGTATATGGATATAATGTATACAGTAGCTTAGCTGAAGTTAATATCGCGCATTTTAGCGTTCCTTTCTTATGTATATAATCTCTTAGCTTGTTTCTGTGCATGTGTATTGTGTAGACAGTCGTAGTTGTAGTATAGACTCTCCTTAATTTTCTGTGTCTCTGTTTATTCAATAGGCTTTACAAATGCTAGTGCAGGCTGTAGCTCATCAGGTTTGTTTGTTTTGGGTTCTCCAACACTTCCAGCTGTACCTGTCTGGCACACACGCACTTGTGGTTTGTTGGCTAGCTTGCTCCCCAACGCACATGCACTGTGTCACTCTGATACTACTTGTGTCGCGATGAGTTGTGTATTGCATTGCACGCTACTGCGCATTTCACAAGTTCATTTACTTGCTACAACTGGGCTACACGCAAGGTGAAGCATCGTATTTAGAGTATCGTCGTCTCCAGACACATAAAAATAAAATTCTCCCTTGCTACAAACACCCATCTTATTGTTTACACATTTGACATATAAAAAAAACACAGTCAAAATTTTCCATAACAACGAACAACATAAATTCCGGAATGTGGCTTTTCAGCAGCCTAAATGTAATATTATGCAAATATATAAATTAGAGGATGTACAGCCCTTCTTCATTATATAAATGTTCTGAAGTCTTTGTGTGGGTAAAGGCTCTTGTCTTTACCTGTGATCATGTGTACCAATCTGTATGCTCCTGGGTAAGGGATTTTAGCGATTGTCTATGGTACAGTAATTGACACTTGAAACACCCCCGTTTATGCCCTTTATTGGGTTTTGTGTGATTTACTGAAGCTGTCAAACAGTTAATTATTATGATTATATGACCATGTGCTTTCAGGGATATTTCAACCGAGTGTGGCTGTTCTGAGACTGTGTAGTGGAATGATTGAAAGTTTGTCTATTATTAAGGACCACAAAGGTTGCGATGTACATGTATTTTCTACTAACACACAAATTCTGAGGCAGTTGCTACCTTCGCCTTACACGTCTAATTACGGTTATATCTTTTATTGGTTGCTGATTTTAGATACTTCGTCACATGCAATGATGATGGTTAACATTCTCAACAATCTTCACTGCAATCCATGGTTGTTGCTGGCCGACGCGGTTGACGCGAAACACGTATTTCGGCACTTGTCACTTTTGGTTTCATATCACTCGTGAATCGGTATCGATGAGGGACAACCCCACGACGATCAGGGGGATGCGCTCATTTGTCACACTCCGGTGAATTTACCATTTACTACTCACTCGACAACCATTCGAGCCCGTCTCTCCAGCACTACTGCTCACTCGACACTAGTTTCACTGCCTCTTGCAGCGCTTGACCATCGACTCATGTCTGCTATCGACCTGGGTGTCGGATACTAGCATCTATGTTCGTGGGATCACGGATCCCTTACACACTTACAGTTCAGTTTTCCAATTTATGTGGATTTGGGAAGTGTTCTAAGTAACACCTTTTGTCCTATGTAAAATTGTGTTGTACATATCAGCTTTTTGTCGTAAATTCCTTTCCTGTATATAGCCCAGCTTTCAAGGTTGATTACTGCCTGCCGCATTTTATCATCCAGCGAAAATTCCTGTATTGGTATCTTGTTCAAAGGTTTCTCCGACTAGTCTACTTGTTTGCAATTGAACATCAGCTCATTTAGTGGCTCTGAGCACTGTGCGACTTAACCTCTGAGGTCATCAGTCGCCTAGAACTTAGAACTAATTAAACCTAACTAACCTAAGGACATCACACACATCCATGCGCGAGGCAGGATTCGAACCTGCGACCAGAGCGGTCGCTCGGCTCCAGACTGTAGCGCCTAGAACCGCACGGCCACTCCGACCGCCAGGTCATTTAGTGTAAGTCCAATTGATGTATCGGGAATGTTGTTAACAACTTGTAAGAAGGGAGTGACATTTCCAATCCACTTGGTATGTTTAGGAGGTATATAATTCCTCACAAACTTGTTGAATTCCCTAAACATCCTTTCTGTAGGGGATGCTTCAGGATGAAATTTGGATAGCAAAATGTATTTGACTTGCTTAGAATCTACAAACCCTTTCCATTTACATGCAACAAAATTTGAGACATTGTCTGTCAACATTACTTCTGGTTTTCCTACTCTTGCAAAATAATCCTCTTTGATTCGTCTTTTAATTGAACTGCTTGTAACGTTCTGTACAGTATACTATTTTATGTATTTGGTGAAAATATCATACAGACCTATTATGTACTTTATAGCTCCCTTACCTCTGAAATAGTGTCCACCCACATCCAAAGATACCTTTTCTAGAGGTTTTTTTTAGCCACAATGGATTGTAGTTCAATCTGTTTGGAGAAATTAGAATATTGTGTTTTCTAGCAGACAATGCACTTTCTTACCACTTGTAGTACTCTTTGTCTAAGATTGCGGAAATAACAATATTTATCTATTTTCTCAGTGCACTTTGCATTGTCATAATGACCACAAATATTGTGTATGTATAAGATAAAATCGTCCACATATTTCTCTAGCAAACACACGCCCCATTGTTCTTGTTCAGGGTGGTTTCTATGGAACAGAACACCTTTGTGAATAGTGAAAAACCTTTAAGACTTTCCATCATAGATTTGCATAAGTTACACTCTTATCTTACTCCATCGTGTGTCTTTCTGCTGTAATTACACCACGTGTTTACACATGTGGACATACTGTGGTTGGAGTGTTTTGACTACCATCAACATAGCTCTTATTTCACCTTCCTCCTCTAAAAGATCGTTCAATTTCTCTAAGCCTTGTGGTAATCGAGGAATAGCACCAGCTATTACGTTCTGGTTTCACTTTATGTACACTATTTCAAAGTCGAATTCTTGAAGATACATACACTACCTGTCTATCTGTTGGTGTAGCAATTTACAAACCAACAAAAACGATAGGGACTGATGGTCTCAGAATACTTTTTAAAGGTCAAAATTACAGTCAAACCCTCCAACTCCATAAATGAATATGAACATTCAGCTTCGGACAAGGTGCGGCTGGCAAAGCCAATTACCTTAGGGATGAGTTTTCCCCCTTCTTCTACCATTTGAAAAAGGCATACACCTAGACCTTGAGAAGACATGTCGGTGCATAAATAAAAATCCTTCTTCATGTCTGGTTGACATAAAGTATTAGCATTTAATATGACTTGCTTGATGTTTTCGAAATTGGTTTCACATTGCTTGCCCATACCAAGGTCTGTTTTTCTGGAGAAAATCGAGTAAAGCATCACTGTTCATAAGTTCCCGAAAAATGAGACTAGGCCTAAGTATGTCTTTAATTGCCTCTTGTTTTAGGGAACAGGACAGTTGCTAATGGCATCTTGTTTTTTAGGATTTGGCAGTAAGCCTTCCGAAGAGATTATGTGTCCTAAAAATTTTACCTTTTCATGTCTGAAATTAGATTTCTTGAGATTTGCTGTTACTCCATGTTCAGAAAAGTGGGTCAATACTTGTTCAATTAATCTTAAGTGTTCTACCCAAGTGGGTGTGGCGACTAACAGGTCGTCCACGTATATTGTTATCTTACTCAAAAGTCTGGACCCTAGCACTCTGTCCAGAACAGAGATAAATACATCTGCACTTATGTTTAATTCAGGCAGCAATATTTGAAATTCGAATTCCTGCCCCCACATACTAAGGAGATATACTTCTGCATAGCTGGTGCCATTATTACACCTCATTTTAATTCAGCACTCTGACAGGTCAGAGATGGTGAGAAGGTGGGGAAGGAGTATGGCTTGATGTATAAGTAAAAATCTCTTTAGGTAATCATCTAATTTTACACCATTTTTGTACTCCATTTTAATACTAGTCTGTGACTGGCTGGAGATAGCGAGAAGGGAGCGGCGAGGCAAGTGGGTGGGGGATGGGGAGGGGGGAGGGATTTTAATTTCCCAATAGCTTAACTGGGTTAGTTCCGCCACCTTCTGCTTTGTGATTTTTAATGCTTCACTGTGAATGACTGGAGATAGAAGGGATGGGAGAGCAGGAGGAGGGGGAGGGAAGGTAACATAAAGCATAATTGAGCTACTCGTAGTTTCTAATTCATTTTATTTTATAATTTCATTGATTGGTGACACCACTGATAAGGACGATGATTCCATGTGTTCAGTCATTGATAATGTAATACATGAACTTTGTCATCATTTGGGAGTCACATGATGAACTTGAAGGTCAGTGACTATGTTCAAGTCCACTTTTGGTCCAGAGTCGCCATTGTATTCGTACTCACATCATCTTCGTTGTGAACTGAAACTCGTTGACTCCAAACTTTTTTGGGATTTGAGTTTTTGCAGCTTATTGAAAGAGAGTCCAACCAAAGAATACTACAAGGTTTTCGCTCTGCCTTCATCTGCTTTCCCACTTGCAACTTTCTTAACTTGGGAACACTACAGTCACCTATTCTCTGGGGGTACTTTTTAAGGGTTCAACACCATATGTTGGCCAAGCTGTCCTACAATGCCCAGATTCTTTCTGGAGTCAAATCAATACAATCCTTATTTGCCCCTAAAAGCCATAAACAGGGACATCTTCAAGCTAGCCTTTAACCAGGTCAGTTTCTTTTCACTACTACTCAGGAGGAGAGCCAGAATGTTTGTTCGAGACACGTGTTCAATCCCACGTCCTCTCTGCCCCTCTGTTACACTGGTCCATCCACTAAACGCCTACACAGGTACGATAACAAAAAAAAAAATGGTTCGAGAAGACCAGTATCAGCTGCAAAGCGATTTAGAATAGATTGCTATATGGTGTGGCAGGTGGCAGTTGACGCTAAATAACGAAAAGTGTGAGGTGATCCACATGAGTTCCAAAAGAAATCCGTTGGAATTCGATTACTCGATAAATAGTACAATTCTCAAGGCTGTCAATTCAACTAAGTACCTGGGTGTTAAAATCACGAACAACTTCAGTTGGAAAGACCACATAGATAATATTGTGGGGAAGGCGAGCCAAAGGTTGCGTTTCATTGGGAGGACACTTAGAAGATGCAACAAGTCCGCTAAAGAGACAGCTTACACTACACTCGTTCGTCCTCTGTTAGAATATTGCTGTGCGGTGTGGGATCCTTACCAGGTGGGATTGACGGAGGACATCGAAAGGGTGCAAAAAAGGGCAGCTCGTTTTGTATTATCACGTAATAGGGGAGAGAGTGTGGCAGATATGATACGCGAATTGGGATGGAAGTCATTACAGCAAAGACGTTTTTCATCGCGGCGAAATCTATTTACGAAATATCAGTCAGCAACTTTCTCTTCCGAATGCGAAAATATTTTGTTGAGCCCAACCTACATAGGTAGGAATGATCATCAAAATAAAATAAGAGAAATCAGAGCTAGAACAGAAAGGTTTAGGTGTTCGTTTTTCCCGCGCGCTGTTCGGGAGTGGAATGGTAGAGAGATAGTATGATTGTGGTTCGATGAACCCTCTGCCAAGCAGTTAAATGTGAATTGCAGAGTAGTCATGTAGATGTAGATGTAGAAATGGCTCTGAGCGCTATGGGACTTAACATCTGCGGTCATCAGTCCCCTAGAACTTAGAACTACTTAAACCTAACTAACCTAAGGACATCACAGACATCCATGCCCGAGGCAGGATTCGAACCTGCGACTGTAGCAGTCGCGCGGTTCCGGACTGAAGCGCCTAGAACCACTCGGCCACCTCGGCCGTCGGTAAGATAACAAATGATCCCACTTTCTGTAAAACTTTTCCAGGAATTTTTTTGCACTCGTATATAACACATCTTTTAAGTAGTGTAAGATCACGCAGTATCTTGCTTCTTTAATGTTTCCATTTCAGGCTTTGCATGCGTCCTCGGTTGCTAATTTGATGCACACTTCCTCATTAGTGTCTACTCCCATCAAACCACTGATTTGACAGCCCACTAGTATACTTCATATACAGCTAACTTTCTGATGTATTGTAACAGTATTCTTACAACACTGTTCATATTACCAACCCTAAATACTTGTAGCTCAATAAACCATGTACTGGTATGTTTTTCAGTAGACGACTGAATGAAGCCTGAATTCTCTCCCTAGATTCACACAAATTACCATCCTATTTCCAAGAACTGCAGAACGTTTAGCGGAAATGTAAAGTTGGAGATGAAGAAGCTCTTTTGAAGTGTCATCTAGCATTTATCAAGTGTCACGAATTCTATCTCTTACTATTGCCAGACTTTCATGGCACTTAATGCTGTTTTCTGCTGATGTATTAATGTGATGTTTGATTTTGGCGAATGTACGTCCAACCTATTCATCTCGTCACCTTTAGAAAGGTCAGCACACTTTGAAGTCAACCTTTCTTCTGGAGGAGCTTATCCAACTTACATATACTGTGCAATATCTCCTCTCCTTAGAGTGAGATGATGTGGTTTAGGTTTCAATTTAAACATGACTTGCGATCCGACACTCAATTTACACACATCAAGAAAAGCTTTGTATCACCTCGGTTCCGAGAGTTCCAGAACCTGTACAGAAAACTGGAATTGAGATCAACATAAATATCATTTCCGATCTTTTTATTGCTCATGAAAACCGCACATTGCATGTTGTACCATCATACAGCGAGACCTTCAGAGGTCGTGGTGCATATTGCTGTACACACTGGTACCTCTAATACCCAGTAGGACGTCTTCTTTCACTGATGCATGCCTGTATTCGTTTTGGCATACTATCCACAAATACATCAAGACACAGTTGGTCCAATTTTGTCCCACTCCTCAACGGTGATTCGACGTAGATCCCTCAGAGTGGTTGGTGGGTCACATCGTCCATAAACAGGCCTTTTTAATCGATCCAAGGCATGTTCGATAGGATTCATGTCTGGGAACATGGTGGCCACTCTAGTCGAGCGATGTCGTTATCCTGAAGGAAGTCATTCACAGGATGTGCACGATGGGGGCGCGAATTGTCGTCCATGAAGACGAATGCCTCGCCAATATGCCGCCGACATGGTTGCACTATAGGTCAGAGGATGGGATTTATGTATTGTACAGCCATTACAGCGCCTTCCATGACCAACAGCGACGTCGGCCCCACATAATGCCACCCCAAAACAGCAGGGAGCCTCCACCTTGCTGCACTTACTGGACAGTGTGTCTAAGGCGTTCAGCCTGACTGGATTGCCTCCAAACACGTCACTGACGATTGGTTGCAGGCATATGCGACACTCATCAGTGAAGAGAACGTGATTCCAATTCTGAGCGGTTCATTCGGCATGTTGTTGGGTCCATCTGTACCGCGCTGCATGGTATCCTTGTTTCTAAGATGGATCTTGCCATGGACGTTGGGAGTGAAATCGCGCATCATGCAGCCTATTGCACACAGTTTGAGTCGTAACACGACGTCCTGTGGCTGCACGAAAAGCATATAAACATAGTGACTTTGCTTTTAGGTTTCCTCCGAGCCATAATCTGTAGGTAGTGGTCATCCACTGCCATTCCTTGTGCAGCCTGAGTGAGGCATGTCATCTACAGTTACTGTCTCTCTGTATCTTCTCCATGTCTGAACCACATCACTTTGGTTCACTCCAAGGTGCCTGGACACTTCCCTTGTTGAGAGCCCTTCCTGGCACAAAGTAACAATGCGGACGCGATTGATTGGCGGTATTGACCGTCTAGGCATGGTTGAACTACAGACAACACGAGCTGTGTACCTCCTTCCTGATGGAATGACTGGAATTGATCGGCTGTCGGACCCCCTCCGTCTAATAGGCGCTGCTCATGCGTGGTTGTTTGCATCTTTGGTCGGCTTTAGTGATACAATATAGACAGTCAACGTCTATCTTCAGGAGTTGTGGGAACCGGGGTGATGCAAAACTTTATTTGATGTGTGTATTAACAACTCTCCGACCTCCAAGTCGACCTGAACTGGAGGGCACTGAGAGAATTTTGGATTCCACGGAAAACCAGCACTAGCTCTGAAAAACAAAAGAGCATCAAGGGGCATAGTGGATATAAGAAACCAAACTCTGTTGTAGACTGCAGCCTGAGGCCAACAATAATTCAAAGTCTCGTTGGAATCCAGGCAGCGAATACACATAACAGCAAAATTCGCAGCACCTGAACAAGGCAGCTGGGTTGGTCGCCGAAATATTGTCTATAAGAAGGAAACTACAGTTCTACAGAACACGTGGAAACATACTGTTAATCAAATGCGCATACAAAACCACAGAGATTACTCCATGGGATTACTTAGCTTGCATTTCGTATGAATCACTTGCCCAGCACAAAGTCCCAAGAGAATGGGAAAAGTGCAGGTTGTAACCTCCCCCTCACTTATCGACCTTAATGACAGTGAAAAATTAAATCGCCTGCCCCTAATGGAAATTTGGGAAAAGCAATCGTCACCGAAGCTAATTTGTCGGCAAAGAGGGAGGAAAGGTTTACATCTAAATGAAAGGAAAAATGCAAATGAAATTGGTGAAAATTAATTTTGAGTAAAGGGTAAAATTAATAAAGAAAGTAAATATGCGGTCATTACGTTAAAAATTAATTGGCGTTAATTAGATATTTGAGATTTGGGGAAAATTATGGTCGCCAGTCCTATGGACAACTTCTATAATAACTGAAAATGAAAGATTAATGCACATATAATTACCACTAAAAGCATGGCAACTGAAGGTTGACACGTGTTGTGTGAAAACTGAATGTTTGTCAGAAGTAATAAATTTCGCTACACTTTGACTTAATTTAGCAAAAGAATTAATAAAACTAGAAAACTGAAAGTTAATTTAGTGACTGGAATTAATAGTGAACTTTATTTCTGAAGCACTACGAAATTCAATAAAATAAGATTAGTCTTGGGCTACCTCAACAATCATTTCAAAAGCTGCATGAATCTACGCAATTTAGAAATAAGAGATTTAACTCTGAACTTGAATTAAATGATTCTGAACAATTAACAATAGTAAAATTTAGTATGTACCAAGCTGAGCTGCAGTCACAGGTAAGCTAAAATATGGTAACAAAACTCACACTCTTAATTTCTGCTTGTTTAATCTAAATATTGTAGCCAGCTATGAATACTTTAACTGAACTTTGAAATTAAAGCAGTGAAATGGAATGATATTATTTTAATGGTAGCGTATGAATTTCAACGAGACTCGTGTTCAATCCAGAAAAGGAAGGGACCCTGCTTGGTAATGCAATTGGGACAATGAGCAACAAAGGTTCATGCTAAGTTGCTGTATTTTTGTGATGCAACAGTTTGAAAAGCTGAGGTCTGCCATACAGTTCTAAAACTTTACGTGCTTTTAGTCTTCATTGTTGGGTGATCGAAGGTTTGCAGTTGTCGATCGGGGAGGTGGCGACAGTCACTCATTGTCGGCCGTCACTGTTGCAGAAGCTGGATGTTGGCGCGCCTTCTTCTCGACACGGTCACCAGGCGAAATGGGCTCTTGATGTGCGTCAGCTAATGCATCCCGTCTGCGACACCATGTCAGAAACTATCATTGCAAGTCGAGCGCAATTACATACTGCCAAACCCTGAAAGTGCGGCAGCTCGCGGGAACATCACACAACACACCTGCTCCACTGCCCTACTCCTGCCAGATCTCTCTGCCCGCGCTCCATGCGGCAGAGTTAACACTACCAAAGATCCTAAACATTTTGGTTCTCCACACGACCTATCGATGTAATCGTTCGATAGCATAGTTTTCCCTAGGCAAGACCCAGCGTAAAAATACAAATAGTATTCACAAAACAAACCAATTATACATCGACATAAATGCATATATATATATGTGTGTGTGTGTGTGTGTGTGTGTGTGTGTGTGTGTGTGTGTACAAATAGTAAAACAATTACAATATATAAATACACAGAAATGTCATATCTTCTGGTAACAAAATAAAGAAAAAAATTTATAGTACAATAGATGGAAATAGGAGGATATGCATTTCCGGCGTTACAAGGTGACTCCTGTATGTAAGAGGTGTAAAAGTATGGGCGTGCTAAAGTACAGATCAATTTCCTTAACATTAGCATGATGCAGAACCCTTGAACATTTTCTAAGTTTGAATATTATAAAGTTCCTTGAGATATAAAAGCTACTGTTCACAGAACAGAATGAATTTAGAAAGCATAATTCGTGTGAAGCTCATCTTGCCCTTTTCTTGAACACTATCCTGCAAATCATGGAGCAGGGCAACAGGCAAGTTTCTAGATTCAGAGAAAGAGTTTGATACTGTGTCTCATTGCCGACATTTAATGAAGATATGAGCATAGAGAATTGGTTCACAGATACGTGCGTGGCTCAAAGACTTCTTAAGTACTACAACCCAGTACATTGTCCTCAGTGGCGAGATAAGAGTGTCGTCAGGAGTGCTCCAGGCAAGTGTGGAAGGATCACTCTTGTTCTTTATATATGTAAATGATCTGATGGATATGGTGAATAGAAGTTCACAGCTGTTTGGTGATGATGCTGTAGTGTATGGGAAAGAATCATTATTGACTGACTGCAGGAAGATACAAGATGACTTAGACAGAATTTTTAGTTGATGTTATGAATGGCAGGTTTTTCTAAACGCAGAAAAATGAAGTTAATGCGGATGAGTAGGAAAAACAATCCTGTACCGCTCGAATATAATATTAGTGCTATGCTGCTTGACACAGTGGTGCCGATTAAATATCTGGGCATAACGTTGCAAAGCAATATGGAATGGAATTGCTGTTGCAATCACTGAGGTAAGGCTTGTTGCATTATTGACCAACAGGGACTTGCCAGAACTCTGAAGTTTGTTTATAAGGGTACTACTACACTCCTGGAAATGGAAAAAAGAACACATTGACACCGGTGTGTCAGACCCACCATACTTGCTCCGGACACTGCGAGAGGGCTGTACAAGCAATGATCACACGCACGGCACAGCGGACACACCAGGAACCGCGGTGTTGGCCGTCGAATGGCGCTAGCTGCGCAGCATTTGTGCACCGCCGCCGTCAGTGTCAGCCAGTTTGCCGTGGCATACGGAGCTCCATCGCAGTCTTTAACACTGGTAGCATGCCGCGACAGCGTGGACGTGAACCGTATGCGCAGTTGACGGACTTTGAGCGAGGGCGTATAGTGGGCATGCAGGAGGCCGGGTGGACGTACCGCCGAATTGCTCAACACGTGGGGCGTGAGGTCTCCACAGTACATCGATGTTGTCGCCAGTGGTCGGCGGAAGGTGCACGTGCCCGTCGACCTGGGACCGGACCGCAGCGACGCACGGATGCACGCCAAGACCGTAGGATCCTACGCAGTGCCGTAGGGGACCGCACCGCCACTTCCCAGCAAATTAAGGACACTGTTACTCCTGGAGTATCGGCGAGGACCATTCGCAACCGTCTCCATGAAGCTGGGCTACGGTCCCGCACACCGTTAGGCCGTCTTCCGCTCACGCCCCAACATCGTGCAGCCCGCCTCCAGTGGTGTCGCGACAGGCGTGAATGGAGGGACGAATGGAGACGTGTCGTCTTCAGCGATGAGAGTCGCTTCTGCCTTGGTGCCGATGATGGTCGTATGCGTGTTTGGCGCCGTGCAGGTGAGCGCCACAATCAGGACTGCATACGACCGAGGCACACAGGGCCAACACCCGGCATCATGGTGTGGGGATCGATCTCCTACACTGGCCGTACACCACTGGTGTTTGTCGAGGGGACGCTGAATAGTGCACGGTACATCCAAACCGTCATCGAACCCATCGTTCTACCATTCCTAGACCGGCAAGGTAACTTGCTGTTCCAACAGGACAATGCACGTCCGCATGTATCCCGTGCCACCCAACATGCTCTAGAAGGTGTAAGTCAACTACCCTGGCCAGCAAGATCTCCGGATCTGTCCCCCATTGAGCATGTTTGGGACTGGATGAAGCGTCATCTCACGCGGTCTGCACGTCCAGCACGAACGCTGGTCCAACTGAGGCGCCAGGTGGAAATGGCATGGCAAGCCGTTCCACAGGACTACATCCAGCATCTCTACGATCGTCTCCATGGGAGAATAGCAGCCTGCATTGCTGCGAAAGGTGGATATACACTGTACTAGTGCCGACATTGTGCATGCTCTGTTGCCTGTGTCTATGTGCCTGTGGTTCTGTCAGTGTGATCATGTGATGTATCTGACCCCAGGAATGTGTCAATAAAGTTTCCCCTTCCTGGGACAATGAATTCACGGTGTTCTTATTTCAATTTCCAGGAGTGTAGTTCCATGTACTATATTTGTGTTTATGTTCATGTCTCCACTCAAAAAATTATGTTGACTGTCATAGTTGAGATTTTATCCAGAACTGTCCGCAGCTCGTGGTCGTGCGGTAGCGTTCTCGCTTGCCGCGCCCGGGTTCGATTCCTGGCGGGGTCAGGGATTTTCTCTGCCTCGTGATGACTGGGTGTTGTGTGATGTCCTTAGGTTAGTTAGGTTTAAGTAGTTCTAAGTTCTAGGGGACTGATGACCATAGATGATAAGTCCCATAGTGCTCAGAGCCATTTGAATATCCAGAACTTCCATTCATAATTGAAAAAAGAGTTTGTCTATAGTTACTAAACTGTCGTGTCTTGATGTCAACTGTATTCCTTTTTTAACATAAATGGACGATCTCCCAACCTATAAAATAGTCTTGTGAAAAGACTCTATTCTTTCATATAAAAATAGCACCACTTGTTAGATGTCTGTGCTTTCACATCAGTGCTCAATAACACAAAGTAGTGTGCAATTCAAAGACTGGAGCTCAACTTCAAATCATAGCGTTTTATTTTTTATTGGCTGCGTGTTTTGATGAAGGATTTTTAAGTCTGTGAAATATCCCATATTACTTTTTCCAGTGGTTTCTGTTTCATTGAAGCTTGTAATATGTCTGTCATTTGATGTATCAAAATCTGTCTTGGGAGTGCATATTGTACAGTTCTTTGAACTTCTGGAGACTTTGTCTGGATTTACCCTAAAGAAAGATCTACTTCTCCCACCCACGACAACCAGTATTTGACCAAGCATGGCCTACAATCCAACCCCTGTACATTGATGAATCAGCTAAATCAATCTAATGTTCCCAGTCATGTTTTGGTGTTGGCCTTGTCTAGTGAAACTACTTCTACTGACAGTCCTGACTGGTACCAGAGCAACATGCACAATATTGTCTGCCATCAGTGCCATCTCTAACTCTACATTAATCTGCTACACAACTTCATTAAGGATCATGATGCCAAAACAACTCAGCAAAGTATGTATTGGTATCATGAGTTAGAGAAGCTATCTTGGTTCCGTCACCACATTTGTCATATGTATCATCCCTGTCCTAACTGTTTCCCACCCCATCCATTATCGCTAATAGCCCTGGTTTGAAAAATCGTTATATAAAGACACAAAGTCCTCTCTTCTTCGATTTAACCCTGGATTTGGCCAGAAAACACTGGTGTCCTGGTATGTTGCCTCCTAAATTTCTTGGATCTGAGGGCTTACACCTCGCCTATGGCTACTGCTTTCTTCTTCCCAATACTTCACATATTTCACGACTTCTTGATTTCAGCTTAAGTGTGCTGGACATTATATGCTTGTAGTTCTACCTGAGGCTCTTCTCCACTGCACCCTAGTGGTAGTACATACCAGTTGTTGTGTTGATGTTGAAACTGTCATTTTACAGTCTATTTCTCCCTGTCTTCCTGCCAGCCACGTTCTCAACCACCCTTCTCCCATGTGTCTCCCATTGGCCTGACCAGTGCCTTCCTTACTTCCTCCATCTGTGTCTGAAGGGCGCAAATTTTCCCTTTTGGCTACCAAATCAAAATGTTCCTGCTGTATATTCTGCAGTTACAGGAGAGAGTCGTTCTCACCAAATTGTATTACTTACAAGTTTGGCAACCTTTACACCTCCACAAATTCCACTCACGATCAATTTCGAAAGAAGGTGTAAGTTTAAATTTAAAGAATGTATTTACTTTGTCAAGAACATGAGTTTGACTTATGTAACCGAAAACCATACTAAAGTGTCTTGTACTGCTGCCGCTGTTTTTGAGCTGATTTGGGGATATAACGACAGAAGAAAGAATTAGTAGTTCCTATGTTTTGAGAGCGTGGATGTTACCGGTATTGTTTTGTTAAGTTTTTCAAAATTTATAGCTCAGAGAATTTAGGCCTTGATTGCATCTATCCAACTGGTAAGTAATTTAAAATGTGTCGATAAGAGCGTTTAATTGACTTTTATGAAGAGAGCAGGGACTACTGAAACTATTAGCTGTCTTCTTTTAAAGAATTTTACACACTTAAGAAAAATTTAAACAGAATGTTAAATTTTTCCATCATGCAAAATTTCGACCTGTTATCATGGCTATTGGGATTTTAAATGATTCATGTTTTTCTAAAGAGCGCTACAGGAACGCTAAATCTTCACTTGTGTAACAAGAATAGACGCTACAGTAAGACCACAAAGTAAAATAAATTTTAAATGAAGCATGTTTACTCTTAAATAGCTACATTTTGAGGACAAAACATACCTGTCTATTTCTGTTGGCAGCCCTCTAGTAAGACCAGGTTCTCTCTAATTTTGTCCCTAAACATTTCAATTATTCAGCTATTACAGATGATATTAAGGGTCCCTCACACATTCAATAGTATATGACTACAGAGGGGTAGTCGTTCTGTACCATTTTAGGGTGGTCAATGGAGGATTTACTAGGGCATTACTTTCTTTATTAATTTTAAAATGTAGCAGTCCTATTTGCTTTCTGAATTACACATCAATGTATGAAAAGTCTGGCATCATACTTCGATAAATATGTGCTATGTATGAAATGATCAGCAAGAGGTCTGCAAAATACATGTCAGCGTTACCACATTATCACAAAATATACAAAGATATTTTTCAGAAGTTATCTGACTATATCATTTTGGGACACATACGGAAATGGAAATGAGCATTTGGCATCATTGGCCAGGAGGCCCCTTGCGGAGCAGGTCTGGCCGCCTTGGTGCAGGTCTTATTACATTCGATGCCACATTGGGCGATCTGCACTCCAGTTGGGGATGAAATAATGATGAAGACAACACAACACCCAGTCCCTGAGTGGAGAAAATCTCCAACCCAGCCGGGAATCGAACCCAGGCCTGTCAGATGGCAGTCCATCACGTTGACCACTCAGCTATTGGGGCAGACATGGGACACACATAATTGTTACATAACAGTTTTGATAATTGTGTTTACTGATATTACAGCACTAAACATCAAACATAGAATGGTTTGTCTGTTGCTAAAAATCTCAAAGTTAGAACTAATCTGTCAATGTCTATGATAGACTCTCTTAATAAATTATGATACTCTCTTTCCCCTTGTATGAACATTAACAGTAGTAGTAGCAATAATAATAACTACAGTTTGATGCATTCGATTGGAAAGAAATAGCATTGTATACTTTTATGAAGTTTATCATTTTGTATTTATTTAATGATTACTAGTGAGGAGTAATTAATATTTGGTTACGCAGATGTACATTGCTGAGGACTCTATGATTACACTCATGTCTAAGAGTACCGTTTGAAAATAGATATGACTGTCTGAAAATAGTCACTACAGAGAAACGACTATTATCACATCTGTGATAGATTTTGGAAGAAATTGTAAGAAACACAAGACACTTTAATTTTCAATACACTAAGCTGCATATTATAATTCTTAGGCTCTTGTAGCTGTGCATAATCAAATAGAAAAATCGTTTTACAGCTCTGATTTACAATGAATGCATTGGATTTTCAGACAAGTCCGATTGTATGTAATGCTCACATTACGACCGTATATATATCAGTTAGTTCTCCTAAAAAATCCATCAATGAAGTAGAAGATGTTGGACATAAATTAATCGTTTGGGTTCTTCTTAAAGTGAACTTTATTAGCAGTTAAACTGTTTCTAGCTGCAGGCAGTGTCCTGAATAATGGACACCTTTCTGGACTAAAGTAAGTGACTTTATCTTTGTGAATGTTATTTTTATTTCTAGCACTGGTTCCATGAACTGGAAAAGGGAGGTAGGAGACGGATACCCTCAGAAGTAAAGCTGTGAGTACCAGGCGTGAGTCGTGCTTCGGTAGCTCAGATGGTAGAGCACTTGCCCGCAAAAGGCAAAGGTCCCGAGTTCGAGTCTCGGTCGGCCACACAGTTTTAATCTGCCAGGAAGTTTCATATCAGCGCACACTCCGCTGCAGAGTGAAAATCTCATTCTAGAATTTGAACTATTTGTAGCATTTTCTGTCACTCAGTAATATTCTATTTTCCAGTCGTAACAAGGATATTGTCACAACCAAATGCCTTTGACAGATCACTGAATACAGGGTGTTACAAAAAGGTACGGCCAAACTATCAGGAAACATTCCTCACACACAAATAAAGAAAAGGTGTTATGTGGACATGTGTCCGGAAACGCTTAATTTCCATGTTAGAGCTCATTTTAGTTTCGTTAGTTGGTAGAGGCGGACCAATTCAAAAATGGCTCTGAGCACTATGGGACTCAACTGCTGAGGTCATTAGTCCCCTAGAACTTAGAACTAGTTAAACCTAACTAACCTAAGGACATCACAAAAATCCATGCCCGAGGCAGGATTCGAACCTGCGACCATAGCGGTCTTGCGGTTCCAGACTGCAGCGCCTTTAACCCCACGGCCACTTCGGCCGGCACCAATTCCATGGCCTCCACGCTCTCCTGACCTCAACCCTCTTGACTTTCATTTATGGGGGCATTTGAAAGCTCTTGTCTACGCAACCCCGATACCAAATGTAGAGACTCTTCGTGCTCATGTTGTGGACAGCTGTGATACAATACGCCATTCTCCAGGGCTGCATCAGCGCATCAGGGATTCCATGCAACAGAGGGTGGATGCATGTATCCTCGCTAACGGAGGACACTTTGAACATTTCCTGTAACAAAGTGTTTGAAGTCACGCTGGTACGTTCTGTTGCTGTGTGTTTCCATTCCATGATTAATGTGATTTGAAGAGAAGTATTAAAATGAGCTCTAACATAGAAAGTAAGCGTTTCCGGACACATGTCCACATAACATATTTTCTTTCTTTGTGTGTGAGGAATGTTTCCTGAAAGTTTGGCAGTACCTTTTTGTAACACCCTGTATATCAGTAGCCTGTAATTTATCGTATAATGAATTAAGTACGTTCTCGCTGTGTGTGTAGATAGCCTTCTCAGTATCACATCCCTTTAGAATTCCTTACTGTGACTTTGACAATATATTATTTGTTGTCAGATGGTTAAGTATCGACTGAATGCTACATTTACTAAAATTTTCAAGAGTGCTGGGAATTGTGAAATTGGTTGGAAAGTTGATGGTATTCACTTATCTTGTCTCTTAAATAAAGTATTAACTTCAGCATATTTCAGCTACTCAGGAAATGTTTCACTGACAAATGGCAGACTACACAAATAACTTACTAAGCCTGATTCACTGTAGAGCGTCACGTCACGTCTCGTCACACTACGTCACGTCAACTTCAGGGTGTATTCCCATTGGACGTCACGTCACGTCAGTTTGCTTAGCCTAGTACTGAGTCTTGAAAGCGAGGTTATGAGTTACCGTTCCTGATACTAAATATCAGAATACAGTATCGGAATTGAGGAACTTGATCGGTCTTCTGTGGTAAAGTGCTGAGAAGTGAAACAACATTTCAAAACAATGGATTTATTTGCTAGCTAAAATACGTACACACAAACTCATCAAACAATAAAACTAATGGAATAAAAAGAAACACTTTACGTTATTCATTATGTTTTTCTGTTCTCACGTAATTAATAATGTGATAAACAAATATATTCTTCTCCTTCATTAGAGACGAATTTTTCGTTTACTTTGCTATTTAATGAAAACCACTTCATCAAACTATGTTCGTATTTATCTACAGAGTAGGCTTCAGCTGATTGTATGTTATTTGTAAAACCTAAATAATTTTTCGTTTTCAGATATCTGACCTCACTTGTGAAAGAACAATCAATGGAAAGAATATCCAAGTCGTCACGGAAAATTTGCAATTTACCACAAAAAAGGCTTAAAAACAAAGTATTATTTAACAAGGGACGAAAGTATAAAATCCACTACTATAGCACAAGTGACTTTCGCGAAAATAAGTTCACTTCCGATGCTGACAGACGTCGTCACCGTCAAAATTTTCTTCCTTAGAAGCCATGACGTGACGTAACGGTCCGTTGAGTGAGTGAGTGAATGCTGACATTTAAAATGTATTGCGATATGTCCTGAAGTGACGTTAGGTGACGCGTCGGTCAGTGCGAATTGGACTTCATTAGCTTTCTGCCATTTGTAGCGTCAGTTGAAGCGTTGTGTTTCTATTAACTCTGATTCATGATCGTAGTTTGGTATCTGTGCTTTCGTAATGGTTGATGAGCTTTGCAACGTGCTTTGATAGTTGTGGTGGTGGATGAATGTTTTGGGAAATTTTATAAACACGTGTACAAATGTTGTAATAATTTTTCGTAGTTTTGAATTATAATGTTAGACGATGATGATCCGGTTATGCAGGAGGTTTGTTACTCTTTATGAATGTTGATTTTGTAGTGATACTAAAACTTGTTTACTTTCGGCATGTGTGTGGTAAAAATATGGTTTGTGTGTGTATACAACGAATGTCATGAAAGCAAGTAAATTGTTTTGAAAAGATAAGAGTGAATATCTCCTTTATGACCATTTATAACACAGCCACATTTGTTTAGGTCGTTTTTTTGAAGAAGCAAGCATCGGAAAATCCTCACGAGAAGTATTTAAGTGTAGTTTGTACACGCTTTATTTAATGCTCTTGCAAAATGTAGAGAAAACACAATGCCAATGTAGAGCGTCACTTCTATAGTAGCACTCCTGCATGGGAAATGTGTATTCAGAAGTTTTGTAGTCTCTTAGAGTGTTAACTTAATTTCAAAGCTCTCAAGCAAGTTGGCACTTGCCAACCTAATCTAGACCTCGGACTACATTACTGACCAGTCTTACCACAGCCAATATTACGGTGGTAGACAATGTCGCTTCACACATTAACCAACCTGTAATTGTATCAGCTACCAACCTAATGTTTCTATTGTCAGAGTATCTCTGTGGTATGGTATGGTTGTTGTTGGGCACAGTCTTGAAAGGAATTGAAATTATACTTATTAGTCCCTTAAATGTAGCTATAGCCACCCTATTCATTGATTGCATTACAGAAACAGTTTGATGTGATGGATACATTGACATTTTAAACACGATAATGAAAAGTTTGTGGCTAGGAATATTATCAAGGTGGTTGAAAATTCTGAAAACATTTTTCTCTTTCTCACATTTAGACTTCATCTCATTATTCAGTTCTCAGACCGGATAATCATTGATATCCGATGATGTTAGTAGCCACTTAAGTGTAAGGAGGCGATATTAGAGGCTACCGTGATTGCCAAGGAGTCTGTGAAGTGTGATGGCTAGATTACACTATTGTCTTGGCTGCCAGCATATAGTTTGACAATGTTTGAAAATCTGCCCCCCCCCCCCCCAATCAAGTATAGCAGTAAACATACTGGCTAAAAGCATATATTAATCTACACCTCTTTTTTTTTTTTTTTTTTTTTTTTTTTAGCCACCATCAGGCGTTGTTGCTCTAACAGCTTGCTTCTCATTCACTAATGCCAGGCAATAGAAAGTTAAATAAAAGCTGCAGTCCCCTCATACTCCAATCACTTATTGAGTTCTGTAACATTTGTTACAGTGCAAAACATCTGTATAAAATTTACTAGTTACACAAGCCTTAGAATAAGCCATTGTGATGAGGGCCATGTGCAAGGCTGAAATGTTGGTCAAGATATCATGATAAGCCCATTGAAGATGGCAATGGTTAGAGATGCCTATGTTCTCGGTTTTTCCCCAAATGAGATTCATCACCATTCTTATCAAACTACTATAGTCGTATACTGGCATTAGAGCATTGATAAGAGCTAACTTGAAAATTTGAGGCTTTGTGTAGGAGAGATGACCTTTTTCAAGAAGGTCACTAAAGCAGGCTAGTGCGTTGAGGATAACTTGGCGATTGCGATTGAACTGTAGACATAGATGGGATTTTAATAACTATTTTCTAGCCACCAAGAGGAAGAGAGGTGAATTCATGTGGTGCTTTGCCTGTCAAATGGGGATGTTAAACTCTGTGAACTACATTGTGTGATTTGAGTGGAATAGGCTGTAAATTGGCACTGAATTTCAGCATCTCTTTTTCTTTCTAGTCCATACTCATAACAACATTTTCACAAGCACTCTTCAAATGAATCGGATTATACAGCTATGTGCCTTGTAAAAGACTGAAAGAAGATAATGACGAATCACCTCTATTAGGAAAGTGCCCAGGAGTCAATCCATACCAAGTGGTCCAAGAAAAAAATAATTGGTTGTTTGACCATCTCAGAAAAATTTTATACTTGCTGTGTGAATTCTCCAATGTTTAGCAGTCACAAAAATATTATTTAAAAAAAATTCTTTATAATTTTGAAGTGGTGGCCATATTTATTCCAGGCCGCATGCGTGTTTTTGTATTTGCAACCATCTACATTTTTTACGGTTATTCAGTAGTGGGTTGTCCTAAGCCTCTCAGATAAAATGCATTTAGTTCAACATGCTGTGGGCTAGCAAATTAACATCATTATTACTTAACTGAATGTATTCTTTAATATATTCTTAATAGTTCAAAGTTATCAGCCACAAATTAAAAAAAAAAAAAAAAAAAAAAAAAAAAATCCTCAATTTTTGAGCAGTAGTTTTCCTAAGAAAGATTAATTTCTCAGCTTTAATATTTTTTGTGCTATTACACTGTATAGTATAGTTACTTTTTATAGAATATAGCTTACACTAAAAAAAATACGCATTTTAAAAAATTAATTTTTTTTAATTTTTTCATTTTGTGGGGCCTGCCATATCTTTGTTAGGGAACCAGATAAAAAATCTGAAAATTTCACAGTTAATAGACCTTTATGATATCAATCTTTGGTATAAATTTCAACTTTGAGAGATTCGATTGGAAGTTATGGAAAAAAATTCCAAATGTGAGTCAAAAATACGTTTTTTAACTTCTGTGATATCTAGGCTTATGGAGTAAAATATATTCGTTACAATATATAATTTAATCGTATCTATGATTACTTAATTTTTTATTCAAAATAAGCCTACTAATTACATTATATTGTTCTCTTGTCATTTGTTTTTAGTATATCGCTCATTGAATATTTGAGAAATTTGCTGGGTGTTAGATTATAACTTCGCCCAGTCACAGTTGTAAATTCTACGGGAGACAGCTTCCTTAGTTCATTTTTAAGTGGCATCCAAACTTGATCCTTCTAATTTTTTTTAAAAAAGATGTCCTTGGTCCTGGAGAGTGATAAAATGCAACATGTACATCTTGGTTTTGACAGTCAATATTAACAACTTTGCCAGTCCACCACTGTTCATCGTAAACACAAGCCACTATGTCTTTATTTTGAAGAACCAGTTGTACAAGTTTACCACACTGATGAAGTTCACTATCAGGCGAAGTTGATGTGATCTTAAACTCCAGTAAGTTGTGTGAATGGCGTACAAAACAATGAAAAGATCGAGGGCCTTTAATCTTCTGACAAGTGTTGTACCTTTCCTTCAAGGTGCTCATAGACTTCTTGTATTTCCTCACATTGTACAAAAACATAGGTAATTCCTTTGATATGTTTTTTTACAGAATTCAAACATTTCTTGAGGTGTTATGATATGATGTCATCGATCCGCTGCAGACTTGCTTTTGTGACAGTTCGCTTTGTTGTACCCCCCGACACCATCACAAGCATTCTTCCCATGGCATGAAGCGAAAAAGTGCCATTCTACATCAAACCCAAAATCTTCTTTATGAGAGGAGATGTTAATAATGTATTTATTTATTTATTGTTTTTATATTGACTTGCTGCCCCATCTGAAAAGTAAATCAGTTTTTTTATGGAAGGGTGGTGCTGTTTAATGTAGTTTGTTAATTTTAGTTGAAAAATGTGCACTGCTGTAGTGTTGTGTTCAAGGTAGTCACTTGTGACACAAAAGGTGTGGCTCATTAGTTTATCTTCATCTTTATAATAGAATACAAATGGATGAACTGTGGCCTCTTTGTTTACCCAGTGGTGCCCTTGTGCTTCATCTTGAACAACAAAGGATTAATTTTCCGAAAAGTCAGCAAGAACTCAGCAGTCATCAGCTGCCAAGGTTTGCTTTTTGTCTTTCAAAAATTTACTTTGAGCTTTTGCAATAAAATGGTGCATTTTCTGATTTTGAAGGTTAGCCAGCAACAATTCAAAAAATTCTTCTCGTGATTTTATGACTGCCACCATTTCAGTTCTGCCTTGTATCACCCATTGTTTGTATTTTATATTGTTAGGCATCAAATTGTCGTCTTCGGATTCTTCAGTGTCAAGTAAGGCTTGTTTGCATGGACAATCTTCACATCTTCCCTTGATCATGCAATTGTAACTATTAATGTTGCATACCATAACTTCCAAAAGGTCTTTATAGTCAACTCTAAGATTGGTACCATCTATTACATTCTGATGATACAAACAAACACAAACAAACACGGGTGCCAGATGCCCCTGCAACAATACACTATCTTGGTCTCAACTCGTAAAACTTTGATCTTCCAATTTTAATGTGAGGATTTTCTTTTTTAAATTCAGTGAACAATTCATTTAATTTACATAATACTAACCTTTTTTATCTTTTAATTTTAGAACCATTTTCTTTCACAGAAACACAGTATCATTTGCCAGACATCAAGCAGCTGTTATTTTCATTGTGATAATACTTAATAACTTTATTGATTGTACAATGTTATTTATATTCCATCCTGATTGCACAATGTTTATTCATATGACCCGTTTCGGTTGATCTAGAACCATCTTCAGATCTCTAACGATAACGACACTAATTTACTATTTCACGAATGCAAATCATTTTCATCCTATCTAATCAACATCAAATGTACCAGAGTGTACTTGATATTTCGGTTACAGGAGTAACCCGTCCAAATCCAGCAACTTTCACATGCAGCGTCACATAAAATTGGTTGGCAGAATGCACGTCATTTATATTAATTATAATAATATTACCGACAGGTGGCGTCTGGTACATTTGTTACATTACATATGCTCATACTGTATTCAGTAGATTTTTGTGATTAATTTTTATCTCCAAAAATACTTAACTAAAATCTCTATTTATCACGATTTTAAAAACACAGTAAAATTATCATTTCTGTACGATCTAAAAACATAGCGCGATTTCTATATCTATGGTGCTGGCGTGGACTTGTTTTGCTCCATGGTCTGCTTCCATTGTTCCCGCCATTTTGGTGTTGTGCCGCAATCCGCTCAGTTGTCTGACATCCATCGCTGTGGGCAAGAGGGCCGCGCAGGAGAGCCTCGTCAATGATGCCAGGTGCTGCACGCTTCTTCCAGCTTCTCCATCACACAATCTCTCATCCTTCGGCCTGGACCTTCACACATGTGTGATTAGCTGATTGTCAAATTAATTTGACTCAGTATCCTTGGACATGCTATATACCTTATGTATTGCATCATATGTCCTCTATCCAAATTAGATCTGTCCTTTCTCATGCTGATAGGCTGGTCGTTATTATCACAATGGACACAGGTACCTTTTGTTGCTTGTTATCTGTAACTTAAGTATATTAGCTCACTTAAGACCCCCCTCCCGCAAAAAAAAAAGACACCTTCTTGGCTTGGTTTATGAAATTTCTGGTCTGACTGAGTGGTTTACTTGATTTTTAATGATAGGAAGCAAGGCGTCATGAGCTGTAACAGTGGAAAGAGCAGTGAATGAAATATCCAAACTTATAATTATTTGGTTCTTTGAAGTGGTCTCTCTATAATAATACAGGAAGGGGTGGGGTTGGGTTGTTAGTACCCCCATCGGGCGCCTCCCCAGGTGGCGGATAGGGGAATGCCTCCTAGATATAGGTGGTACTGGGGAAATCAAATACCCAGGGCGGACCAAAAACTAACGAAAGGTAGCTTCTGAACTCCTAGAGGAGCGGCTACAAACAGCGTCTGTTCTCCATGTTAGGAGCAGCTGAACACACACTCTGGAACTTACAATCCCAGTTTTAACCTCGGAATGGCCCAAAAAGCCATCTCCCCCCTGAATTTCAAACAACTATGTATGATGTCAATTTCTCTAGATAGAACTACTCCAGGAGGTAACCAATCCTCCGCCGCTAACAGCAGCGCAATCAGGCCTAAGGATTCTGGAGAGCCTGAAGCACCATGTCGTTCAAGAAATTCAAAATCCTCTAAACTGAAGAAAAACAACGTACATTTCTTTGGAACCCTAAATATTAACTCGCTCTTGAAGCCAGGAAAACTGAAGCAGCTCACCAAAGTCTTGAAGGTATATAAAATCCAAATATGTGCGCTCCAGGAAACCAGATTTACAGATGAAGATTTAATGGATTATGAAGGATACAGGATATTTAAAGGAAAGAAAGGCTGGAACCCATGTGGAAGAGGCCTTCCCCACCTTGGAACAGGCTTCATCGTGAAATCTAACTGGGTAAACTCAATAACCGACTTCCAGTCACCTAACGAACGCTTGTCTTTTCTCACATTCCGCACCCTAAATGAAACCTATACACTTATTAATTGCCACGCACCCATCAACAATGACAATAAGAGAAACCCTCAGAAAGTATATACATATTGGGAATCTCTAGACCACGAACTTTCTAAAATCCCAACATCAAATGTGAAAATACTGTTTGGGGACCTCAATGCACAAATAGGCCAAGGAAAAAAATACAAAAAAACAGTAGGAAACTACCCGGCTCACAAAAGGACAAACAGAAATGGAGAAAGATTAATAGAACTATGCAAGGGTCATAACTTAAAATTAATGTCTACAAATTTCAAAAAACCTCCTAAGAAACAGAAAACATGGAAATCACCAAACACAAGTATTGGCGAGTTCCAGATAGATCACATAGCCATCACACACTATAATCAAAAAGAAATAATGAATGTGAGAGTTCGGAAAGGGGCAAACATTGTAACTGACCACTACTTATCGACAATCAAATTAAATTTCATACCACAAAGAAAGAAACAAACACAAAACAGGAAAACTCAAAAGATAGACGCAAACATCTTGAAAGAGAAAAGAGAAGAATTCTGTCAAAACATAGTTATATGTTCGGATAAATGGGAAGATATAAAAGAAGGAATGATAAGATCTGCTCACGAAGTCGCAAAAATGAAAAAGAGAAAGAAACACGAATGGTGGGATGAGATATGTGAGGAAGCAATAGAACAAAGGATGAAGGCATGGAAGAAATGGCACTCAACCAAAAGTGATAAGGACTACCTGGAGTTCAAACAGCAAAGATCTTCTACAGCAAAACTCATTAGATCAGTAAAAAGACTATTTGAAAAGAACCAACTTACACAAATGGATAAAGATTTTAAGAGAAACAATAACAGATCCTTTTACAGCACATTCAGACAGAAACTACAAAAATATGTAGCACCAAATCTGTGTTTTAAAGATACCAGTGGAAAACTGGCAATGAATAATGAAGAAAACTGTGAAATATTAGCAAAATATTTTGAACAACTCCTCAACTGTCAGGAACCTATTGAAAAATTACCAGCCAACACCCCAAACACAGTAAACAATAATTCTGAACCCCCATGCCTCAGAGAAGTCATTAAAAACCTTAAGAACAATAAAGCACCAGGGGAAGACATGATAATTGCAGAAATGTGGAAAAGTGTGGATAATACAACTCAAGAAAAACTACTGGGAATAATCAATGAGATTTGGAGAACGGAACATATACCGGAAGAATGGAAAACTGCATTAATCCACCCCATCTTCAAGGAAGGGGATAAAACCGATGCAAATAACTACAGAGGGATATCTTTACTTCCGGTAACGTATAAAATTCTATCTAAGGCCCTACAAAACAGATTGGAGAAACAACTTGATCAAGAAATTGGTGAATACCAAGCAGGCTTTAGGAAGGGAAGATCTTGTGTGGAGCAAATTTTAAACTTGAAGTTAATTATTAAATATAGACGATTAAGAGGAAAAGACAATTTTATCACGTTTGTTGACTTCAAGAAGGCGTACAACTCCGTTGACAGAACAACCTTGGTTAACATCCTTAGTGAGTTTGGAGCAGACAAGAAAACAGTCGCAATCGTCAAAGAAACACTTACGGATACCTATGCAAAAGTAAAGTTCCGTGGTGAGGTATCCAGACCATTCAAAATCAGAACAGGATTAAGACAAGGAGATGGGTTGTCACCTACCCTATTCAACTGTGTGTTAGAAAAAGTTATTAGAGAGTGGAGGAAGAAAACGACTGAAGAAGGAATACAAAAAATCAGATTAGGAAGAATAAAGGATGGATTAGAAGTAGATTGCCTCGCTTTTGCTGATGACTTAGCGATTCCGACAGGAAGTTTGGAAGAAGCAGTCAAAGAGATCAATATTCTGAATGAAACAGCAGAAAAAGCAGGACTGAAAATCTCCTTTGAAAAGACAGAGTACCTAACCAATGTAAAAGAGGCACCGAACAATATGATTACAAAGTATGGCCAGATAAAGAAGGTTTCTAATTTCAAATATTTAGGGGAAATCATCCAGCCCAATGCTTCAGATAAAGAAGGAAATAAAACAAGAAAAATGGAAATGGCATTCCAGCTAACAAAGAATGTGTACAACAAGAAGTCAGTATCAATTAACGCAAAAATAAGGCACTACAACACTGTGATTAAGCCAGAGTGTCTGTATGCATTTGAATGTTTAGCAATGAACACTAACAAGGAAATGGAAGCTATAGCAAAAAAGGAGCGAAAAATCATTAGAAGAGTACTTGGGTCGAGGTTTGAGAATGGGACTTGGAAGCTTAGAAGTAATACAGAAGTGTATGACAAAATTGAGAAAGTGGGAGATACTATGAGGAAGAGAAGAGTAAGCTTTTACGCCCATTTGAAAAGAATGAATGATGAAAGGCTGACAAAGAAAATATTCATGTTTTTTGACAAGAACCCCAGAACCCAAATTACCTGGTTCAAAGAAGTCAAAGCAGACTTAGAGGAGATGGGTATAGGAGAAGATGATATAACCAACAGAGACTTAATGAGAGACAAAATTCAACATTTTGAAGGATTTGAAGTGAAGAAGAGAAGAACTGGAGGAACAGTGTGGACAGAAGACCGAAGGGAGCAGCACAGAGAGAGGATGAAGACATATTGGCAGAAGAGAAAAGAGGAGGAGCGCAATAGGAGAAATGTACATTGAAAAATAGTTGTTTAACGTGGTCCCTAGACGGCCAAAATCGGAATTAAAAAAAAAAAAAATACAGGAAGGGAAGAGGGTGTGATAGTGATTGTTCAAAACTCCTGGGTGTGTGTATTAATCAGAAATATAATTAGAAACCAAATATTGCAAGTGCATAATACATTCAAGTACATAATGCATTAATTCAGTAACATTCACTCTACTTGTAATTAGGAAATGAACTTATATTACATATTTTCATTCATTGATGGTTATTAAATAATTTACTGGGGCAGTTCCACACACACACACACACACACACACACACACACACACACACACACACACACACACACACACAAAGTATTCATTGCATATTGTTGTGCTGAAATTATAGTATCTGGTATATGTGAGCGCACAAACTGGGTCAATGGAAGCGTCCGATTCCACATGTCGGCTTTGACCCATGACATAAGGCTGTTGTGGTGTGTGACATCACAACGGCGTGGAGTTTAGTTTGTGAAAGTGGCTTGTTTGTAGGTGTCGTTTTGATGTGATCGGTGGTGCTCTCTGGTGGTGCGTGTATGTGTTGTGTGTTAGCTGATGTTTTTGGTTTAGTTTGCGTGTATGGCGTGTTTATAGGTGGCGTATTGTTGCAGTCGGTGGTTCTCTCTGGTGGTGTGTGTATGGGTAGTGTGTTATGTGGCATATGGGGTTCATTTGCATGGTAGCATTGCATGTGTGTGGTATTGGTGGTGACTGTGCTTTCAGCGGAATATTTTGGTTTTGTTATGTTGACGTTATTGTAGTTTTTTTCTGTTCTTCGTATGTGAATTTTGGTAAATTGCTTTGTTTATGTCTGTGGTGGGTGTGGATATGACTGACAAAGTCAACAGTTTTTGGTTGTCGGCAATGATGGGAGACAGTGCGTTCTCTCTAAATAGGATTAAGTGTGGTGGTGGTGGTGGTGGTGAAAGATTTGATTGTGTGGTATCAGTTGTTTCGGTTGACTTATATAAGTCAAGGGAAGTGTTCGATTCCAATTTTGATTTTGTAGGTTTTTTTGTGGTAAGAATAAGTGTGTTGGTGATGAAATTTTTGAGATTTATAGTGTTGTATCGGTTGTTTCTGTTGACCTATACAGGTTAAGGGTAGTGATCGATTCCAGTGGATTTTGTGTGTAGTGGAATTTGGAAAGGTTGTGGGGTCTTGTTATTTTAGTGTTTTTTTGTCGTTTTGTGTACTGGCGTGTGTTTATATTTAGTTTGTCCCCACCCAGAAACCCCCAATTTCCCCCACTTGTCCCGTTAGTTTCATGATATGTTTTGATCCTTTTTCATGTTTGTTGTCATGTTTACATGATGGCGTCATAGGAGTGGTATGGGATTTGTTGTGAATGGTCGTTTCCACCATATTGGTGACGTCGTTGGTCAAAGCAGAGGGGTGGAATTGGGCACTTCCATGTTTTAGGCAATTCACTTTAAAGAATTAGACATACTAAAAACAGCTTCTCAGTACATTCAGAGTTCCCTCTTACGAAGATTGTAATGAAGCATCAGGCATGGTTTGAAATTAGTAGTACATAGCATTCATAAGTATAGGACTAGGAGCAAAAATAGGCTCCATTGTCCACAACTTAATCTTACTAATGCACAGAAAGGAGCTAAGTATGCAGCCATAAAAATATTTGAACACCACACTCATATTGGCAGTTATTGGGGGTTTTGAAAACAAATTTAAATCATTTCTACTTGACAACTCATAGGCTTACTCCATAGATGAATAAATCGTATTATGTAAATGCCTTCACAGAGGAAATGTGTGTCATTTCTAAACCTACTAACATGACCCAAATCAAAATAATGTAGCACCCGCACTAATTATAATAATAATAATAAATCTGTTTAGTTATTCTTCTTGTTCCACTTGTTTTGGTAGTGTCTAATTGCCAAGTGGTATATGTACAATAGATATAAAATTCTAGTTAAATTTATGGTGTCACATGTGGTGATGTGCTGTTCATATTTATTACATGTGGAGGAAAGGTGGGGTGTGATGTCATTAGTATATACATTAATACTAACTGAGGTATACTGACATTAGCACACTACTACTTTTCATGGTGATACGATTCTTAGGAGCTACAGTGTTCATTCGCAGAATGTGTTATTTATCTATGACTTTATTTCCAGTGGATGGGTGGCATTTTTCAGGCTGCAGGAACATGTTTGTACTGCATGTATGATCTTATCTGTGTATGAATTGGGACATATATTTAATGAAACTGGGTTTATTAAATTATTGATTAGTATTTGGGGACTGGCATTTTGGATGTGGCTAGCATTGAATGCACTTGCCATTCTCCTATTATGAAGGTGTGAAATTCTCTGTTTCAGTTGATCATGGCTATTACCAGTCCTCAGCTATAGAGTAGATAGATGAGACACAAACTAAAAATAATGTTCAAGGATACAGAAATTGACCTGAAACACTGCAAATATGTTATTTACCAGGTTACACATTTCAAGTTAAACACCTAATGCTCAGTGTTGTATCCACGCAAAGAAGAAGGGCGACTGAAAATATCAAATTAAACATTTTAAGCAAATTTCATTGAACAACTTCCAGCAGAAAAAGATTATTTGTGTTATGGTGAACACATTGAAACTGTGTAACTACCTACCAATGATGGTAATAAAAGTATAAAAGAGAGCTTGATGATTCCAGGAGAGGTGACGGGGGGAGGGGGGGGGGGGGGGAGAGGGAGGCGAGTCCAAGCTTGAAAAAACTTTACTTTGTATTTACTCTGACCATACAGAGAATCATATCAGCATACTGAAGGACTGCACATCTCTCACATACAAGAGCTGTATGTGTCACTTTAATTTTAGTACTCATACGGTTGGCAGAACTGCATCCTTATGCGGTCAGCGGAGGCGTCTGATCCCACCCTTCAGCTTTGACCTGTAACGTGAAAGTGTTGTGGTGTGGACATCACGACGGCACGGAGTTTAGTTTATGAGTTGTTTGTGTTTGTAGCTGTCGTCTTGTTGTGTTACTGCATGGATTTTAGTTTGAGTTTGTTGTGTTTGTAGATGTCGTCTTGTTGCGGTGGGTGGTGTCCTCTGGTGGTGTGTGTATGGGGTGCGTGTTATGTGGTGTATTGGGTTCATTTGATTGTCATTGTTTGTAGTGTGAATTAATTTGTATTGACTGTGATTGAAGAATGGAACTTGGTTTTAGTGAGTTACCAGTAAATTTTTTGTTTGTTTATGTGACTGTGATGTCACTTGGTGTTATTGGTTTGTTGTTTGTCGTGCAGTAAGACGTTTAATTTGTTTTGTGGCTTCTTTTGTTAGGTATGGATATGACAGTGAAATTTAACAGTTCATGGTTACGTGCTGAGATGGGGGACGACATGATGTCTCTCATAAAATTTTTGCAGGTGTTTGGACTGCTGACCAAAATAGTCAAGTGCAGTGTCTGTAAAGAGAATAAGTGGGTGGCCAGAGTTCCGGCATCTCAGACCAGTGACTGTTACATGTGGTGGTGCCGAAGGGATAACCTTTGGTGCTCCATTAGATGCGGTACCTGGTTCGAGAAGTCTAGGTTGGCCCTGTGAGAGGAGTTTAGATGACTTATTATTTTTGTTATAGATCCTCAATCAGTTTTTGCGCACATGAGACTGGTGTGAGTGAGAGGACGGTTTTAGATGGCTTTCTTTTTGTAGGGTAGTTTGTTCAGAATATGTTAAGTATAGGAGTAAGTTCGGTGGGCCGGTGGTGGTTGTTGAGATAGATGAGTGGCAGTTTGCGAAGAGAAAATATGGGAAGGGTAAGTCTCCGGTCGGCTTATGGGTGTGGAGGGCCGTTATTTCGGGAGAGAGGGGGGGGGGGGGGGTATGGAGATAGGTTGTGGGTGGGTTTGGAGTTTTTTTGTTTTTGGTTGGTTTTTTTGGGGGGGGGGGGGGGGTTGTGGCTGTGGCTGTGGCTGTGTTTGTTTGATTGGGGTGGCTGACCTAGTGTGTAGTGCCGGAATTTTTTTATGTCTATTATTCACGAGTTATGATGTTTTGTGTGTTTTTTTATGTGTTGCTGGTTTGGTGTCATTTATCGCAGGTGTAGGTGTTTGATGTTTTGGTATTGTCACTTGTGGTTGATTTATGTAATGTAAGGGAAGTTTCCCATTCCAATTTTTTAGTTGTAGATGCATTTTGGTATTGTGAGCTGTTGTTGACCTATATAGGTCGAGGGAAGTGTCCGATTCCGATGTGTAGTAGCTCAGTGTGGTTTGATATTGTCAGTTGTAGTTGACCTATATAGGTCAAGGGAAGTGTCTGATTCCAAGTTTTGTTGGTTTTGGAGTTAGTTTTGTGGTATCAATAGTTGCGGTCTGATTATAGTTTTTAGGTATTGTTGGCTTTTATTTTGTTGTATCAACAATTTTGGTTGAGCTATCTAGGCGAAGGAAAGTGACGGATTCCTGTGGATATTATGAGTGTAGCGGAATGTGGAAATTTTGTGTTGTTTTTATGTCATCGTTTTGTTGATCGCCGTGTCTTTATGTGTTTATATTTGGTTTGTCCCCAACCAAAAAAAAAAAAAAAAAAAATTCCCACGCTGATCCCATTAGTTTGATTATATTTTTGGAGGGAGATGTGTTTGTTTTTGTATGTATTTTCATTTTTGTTGCTGTGTTTATGTAATGACGTCATAGGTGCCATGTTGGAGACTGAGAATGGTTGTTTCTGCCATATTGGTGATGTCATGGATCAAATTAGACGGGTGAAATCGGATACTTCTGTAATCCCTCCTTATGCTTCATGGCTCAGTGTGCCAATTGTTTTCAGATTCCTGTTACTTACAACGCTAATGGACATCAATGAAACTTGGCAGTTATGGAAGGCAAAATTCTTTATAATTGTTACTCCATACATCTTCCAGGTGAGCCACCTGAGTGTGACAAGTTCCAGTGGCCATTTTGAAACCTTACATCTTATGTTTCTCGTTTCTTCTGAGGAAAAATACGAACTATCTATCTTCTTTGGAGAAAAGAAACCCTAATGGCTGGTAGGGAAGGTTCCCAGAATACAACTTCCTAAAGTAACACCCATGCATGCACGTACGTCTGTCTGTTTAACTGATGTAACTCTGAAAATTTGAAACAGGCCAGTCTCAATCATTCTTTGTAATTATTGGTGCTTTTTACATTAATGTTGTGTGTCCAATTATGTACTTGACACACCATTTCTTAAGTATTCTAATTGCCTCACTCCCTATTCTCTCATCAAAGGGAAATGCACCTAAATTCACAAATTTATTTTAAATCCACAAATAAAAAAATATTTCTCTGTGATATTTGTTAGGTTAAAATTATTGCTAATATGAGTTGTATTAGTCAGTGCCATTCACCCATATTATGCACTGTGAGTGGAATGTAGGCAGTTTTTTTACCAGTGTTTCAGCAATAATACTGCCCAATTTGCTTTGTATTTGTAGTGTTTAATGACTGTAGCACAGACTTTATTTTTAAATAATTCTTTTTTATGTAATTTAACCAAGTGTTATATCCCTTTTAATTTAAGTTTCAAGCATACCAAGGAAAATCTATGTTTTAATTCATATGATCATCAGATCATATTAATTAAAACATAGAGAGCCTGTGTTTTTTCCAAATAGGGTGCAGGGAATCAGTTGCACAGCCATGGATGACAGATGTAATGCTTTCCGTAACACATTTCTCATACTCATTGAGAGTTGCTTTCCATTAGAACATTTTAAACCGGGTACTAGCAGTAAAAGGCAGTCTGGGTGGCTGACTAGTTGTATAAGGATATCATGTAGAACAACGCGAGAGTTATATCAAAATGTTAGAAGTAGTCACTATCAAGCTACAGTAGCCCATTACAAACAGGATTGTTAAGGTGCTTAAAATGTTGTTAGGAAGACAAGGAGTATATGATACGCAAATAGAATAGCTAATTGTTGTTGTTGTTGTTGTGGTCTTCAGTCCTAAGACTGGTTTGATGCAGCTCTCCATGCTACTCTATCCTGTGCAAGCTTCTTCATCTCCCAGTACCTACTGCAATCTACATCCTTCTGAATCTGCTTAGTGTATTCATCTCTTGGTCTCCTTCTATGATTTTTACCCTCCACGCTGCCCTCTAATACTAAATTGGTGATCCCTTGATGCCTCAGAACATGTCCTACCAACCGATCCCGTCTTCTGGTCAAGTTGTGCCACAAACTTCTCTTCTCCCCAATCCTATTTAATACTTCCTCATTAGTTATGTGATCTACCCATCTAATCTTCAGCATTCTTCTGTAGCACCACATTTCGGAAGCTTCTATTCTCTTCTTGTCCAAACTATTTATCGTCCATGTTTCACTTCCATACATGGCTACACTCCATACAAATACTTTCAGAAATGACTTCCTGACACTTAAATCTATACTCGATGTTAACAAATTTCTCTTCTTCAGAAACGCTTTCCTTGCCATTGCCAGTCTACATTTTATATCCTCTCTACTTCGACCATCATCAGTTATTTTGCTCCCCAAATAGCAAAACTGCTTTACTACTTTAAGTGTCTCATTTCCTAATCTAATTCCCTCAGCATCACCCGACTTAATTCGACTACATTCCATTATCCTCGTTTTGCTTTTGTTGATGTTCATCTTATATCCTCCTTTCAAGACACTGTCCTTTCCATTCAACTGCTCTTCCAAGTCCTTTGCTGTCTCTGACAGAATTACAATGTCATCGGTGAACCTCAAAGTTTTTATTTCTTCTCCATTGATTTTAATACCTACTCCGAATTTTTCTTTTGTTTCCTTTACTGCTTGCTCAATATACAGATTGAACAACATCGGGGAGAGGCTACAACCCTGTCTTACTCCCTTCCCAACCACTGCTTCCCTTTCATGCCCCTCGACTCTTATAACTGCCATCTGGTTTCTGTACAAATTGTAAATAGCCGTTCGCTCCCTGTATTTTACCCCTGCCACCTTTAGAATTTGGAAGAGAGTATTCCAGTCAACATTGTCAAAAGCTTTCTCTAAGTCTACAAATGCTGGAGACGTAGGTTTTTCCTTTCCTTAATCTTTCTTCTAAGATAAGTCGTAAGGTCAGTATTGCCTCATGTGTTCCAGTGTTTCTACGGAATCCAAATTGATCTTCCCCGAGGTTGGCTTCTACTAGTTTTTCCATTCGTCTGTAAAGAACTCAAATTAGTATTTTGCAGCTGTGACTTATTAAACTGATAGTTCGGTAATTTTCACATCTGTCAACACCTGCTTTCTTTGGGATTGGAATTATTATATTCTTCTTGAAGTCTGAGGGTATTTCACCTGTTTCATACATCTTGCTCACCAGATGGTAGAGTTTTGTCAGGACTGGCTCTCCCAAGGCCGTCAGTAGTTCCAATGGAATGTTGTCTACTCCGGGGGCCTTGTTTCGACTCAGGTCTTTCAGCGCTCTGTCAAACTCTTCACGCAGTATCGTATCTCCCATTTCATCTTCATCTACATCCTCTTCCATTTCCATAATATTGTCCTCAAGTACATCGCCCTGGTATAGACCCTCTATATACTCCTTCCACCTTTCTGCTTTCCCTTCTTTGCTTAGAACTGGGTTTCCATCTGAGCTCTTGATATTCATACAATTGATTCTCTTATCTCCTAAGGTCTCTTTAATTTTCCTGTAGGCAGTATCTATCTTACCCCTAGTGAGATAAGCCTCTACATCCTTACATTTGTCCTCTAGCCATCCCTGCTTAGCCATTTTGCACTTCCTGTCGATCTCATTTTTGAGACGTTTGTATTCCTTTTTGCCTGCTTCATTTACTGCATTTTTATATTTTCTCCTTTCATCAATTAAATTCAATATTTCTTCTGTTACCCAAGGATTTCTACTATCCCTTGTCTTTTTACCTACTTGATCCTCTGCTGCCTTCACTACTTCATCCCTCAAAGCTACCCATTCTTCTTCTACTGTATTACTTTCCCCCATTCCTGTCAATTGTTCCCTTATGCTCTCCCTGAAACTCTGTACAACCTCTGGTTTAGTCAGTTTATCCAGGTCCCATCTCCTTAAATTCCCACCTTTTTGCAGTTTCTTCAGTTTTAATCTAGAGGTCATAACCAATAGATTGTGGTCAGAGTCCACATCTGCCCCTGGAAATGTCTTACAATTTAAAACCTGGTTCCTAAATCTCTGTCTTACCATTATATAATCTATCTGATACCGTTTAGTAACTCCAGGGTTCTCCCATGTATACAACCTTCTTTCATGATTCTTAAACCAAGTGTTAGCTATGATTATGTTGTGCTCTGTGCAAAATTCTACCAGGCGGCTTCCTCTTTCATTTCTTAGCCCCAATCCGTATTCACCGACTATGTTTCCTTCTCTCCCTTTTCCTACACTCGAATTCCAGTCACCCATGACGGGACTAGTGTAGCAGGGGATACAACCCGTCGGCTTTGGACAATGACGTCACAAGTGGCCAATCGAGAAGCGATTCTTCTTAGTGTTGTAGCTCCCTTCAGTGGCTGTTAAGTGTTTTTTGGCTTAAAAAAAAAAAATCTCACGAGATAGAATAAACAGATCCACTTTATTAAGCAATCAGTAAAAAAACGAAACTGAAACATAACAGCAAAAGCGAAAATGGTAAACTGCTCTCTGGCGACTTGTGACGTCATTGTCGAAAGCCGAGGGGTTGTATCCCCTGCTACACTAGACCCCCCATGACTATTAAATTTTCGTCTCCCTTCACTATCTGAATAATTTCTTTTATTTCATCATACATTTCTTCAATTTCTTCGTCATCTGCAGAGCTAGTTGGCATATAAACTTGTACTACTGTAGTAGGTGTGGGCTTCGTATCTATCTTGGCCACAATAATGCGTTCACTATGCTGTTTGTAGTAGCTTACCCGCATTCCTATTTTCCTATTCATTATTAAACCTACCCCTGCATTACCCCTATTTGATTTTGTGTTTATAACCCTGTAGTCACCCGACTAGAAGTCTTGTTCCTCCTGCCACCGAACTTCACTAATTCCCACTATATCTAACTTCAACCTATCCATTTCCCTTTTTAAATTTTCTAACCTACCTGCCCGATTAAGGGATCTGACATTCCGCACTCCGATCCGTAGAACCATATGGTCAGTTGTGAAGGAAGTGTCTGGTCAGCAGCACAAGTCTGACAATATAAAGTAAGTTTGTAGTAAAAATATTTTTGTTACTGATAAATCAGATATGTGTACAGTATTTAACAATCATTTTCTGAGCATTGCTGGTGAATTAAATAAAAATGTAAGCAGGAGATCCCCGGTTCGAGTCCTGGTTGGGGCACACATTTTCAACATGTCCCCAATGATGTATATCAATGCTTGTTTGCAGCTAGGCTGCCGATTTAATTATCATTTCATTCTAGAGAAGCTGCATGGTCATCAATAGTATCTATTCTTTCGGGAATAGATACTACCTTCACATATTGTTAAAAATATGGCTACCCGGCCATTAACCTTCTTGTGCGAATGCACATGCTATGCCCCAACTCGTATGGGACTTGATAGATTAATCTGACGTGAGTAATGAGTGTGATGGGCAAACATCTATTTGGCTCACTACAAATGTAGTGGTATGGACATGTTGGGAATGTGGGTCTCACAGGGAGCGTGCAAGGAATAAGTCACTGCAGGCACACATCCTCTGTTCCCCCGGTGGCTCAGATGGATATAGCGTCTGCCATTTAAGCAGGAGATCCCGGGTTCGAGTCTAGGTCGGGGCACACATTTTCAACATATCCCCAATTATGTATATCAACACCTGTTTGCAGCTAGGATGTCAATTTAATATTTGTAATTTTTCCTTTAGGAATAGTTAGTTTCCTTAACAATTAAAGTACTCAGTAGTAAAGCCGCTTTACAAAAAGGAGAAAGGGATAATGTAGACAGTTGTAGGGCAATTTTTATGCCATCAGTTTTGCTAAAGTTATTGAAAAGGCCTGTGTATGTAAGGATAATTTCTGTTTGCTGATGACACTAGCTTGGTAGTAATGGATGTTGTATGCAACATTGGCTCGGTTTCAAATAGTGCAGTTCATGACATAATTTCATCGCTTGTAGAAAGTAAACTAACGCTAAATCACAGGAAGACTTAGTTTTTACAGTTTCTGACACACAAATCAACAAAACCCGATATTTAAATTTCACAGAATGGGCATATGATAAGTGAAACTGAACAGTTCAATTTTCTAGGTGTTCAGATAGATTGTAAACTGTTGTGGAAAGCCCATGTTCAGGATCTTGTTCAAAGACTTAATGCTGCCATTTGTACTTTTCTAATGGTATCTGAAGAAAGTGATTGTTCAGCATGAAAATTAGTCTAATTTGGTTATTTTCATTTGCTTATGTCATATGGTATCATATTTTGGGGTAACTCTTCCCATTCTAGAAGGATATTTTTGGCTTAGAAACGGGTGGTTCAGCCAGTTAGTGGTGTAATTTCACGTACCTCTTGCTGACCCCTGTTCACTAGTGCGGGTATTTTGACATTGGCCTATATATATATAATGGGAAATCCAGGATGGAATGTAACAATACCAGAGAAGGAAAGTTGCTACTCACCATTTAGCGGAGATGCTGAGTTGTGATAGGCACAATAAAAAGATTCACACAATCATAGCTTTCAGCCGTTAAGGCCTTTGTCAGCAGTACGCACACACACACACACACACACACACACACACACACACAGTCTGCAGTCTCAGAGAGCTGGAACTACACTCTTTGCATGAGTGTGTGTGTGCACATGTGTCTACTGCTGACAAAGGCCTTAATGGCCGAAAGCTATGGTTGTGTGAATCTTTTTATTGTGCCTATCACAACTCAGCATCTCCGCTATATGGTGAGTAGCAACTTTCCTTCTCTTGTATTTCTTTACTGTCATTTCTTGTTAACGATATCAGCTTATTCCCAAGAATAAGCAGCTTTCACTGAGTTAATATTCAGCAGAAATCCAACCAGCATTTGGATCGAACTTCCTTAACTCTTGTGCAGAAAGGTGAGCAATATACTGCTGCATCCATTTGCAGTAAGCTACCACAAGAATTCAAAAATCGTAGCAGTAATCCACGCACTTTCAAATTGAGACTGAAGAGATTCCTCATGGGTCACTCCTGTTCTGTTGAGGAGTTCCTTGCAAAATTAAGCTGATTCTTATATTATATTGTTGATTGTGTTTACTTAAACTTATGGCTTGACTTTTTTGGGGTTCATAAACATTTTATTTTTATGTGTTATTATTTTTATTTTGTAATTTCATGTACTGACATGTTCCATGACCTTGGAGGTTTGCTCTTCAATTTGGTCCTACGGAACTTGACATGTAAACAAATATAAATAAATAGACATTTTTTGAGAAACTTCTACATAAAGACAGTTTTTGTGTGTCATTAGTTACAATTTATTTTCCACTTTATTGCCTTGTTTGGTTTCTCTTGAAATATGCTATCAATAAGCTGTAAAATCACTATTTCGGTATATCTTGGCACAATATAAGCAATGAACCAACATTAGGCAAAGAAGTCTGGACATTTATTCACAGATTCTGAAATATTATTAGAAAAATTCCCCTCAGTATTCAGTGAAAGTAAAGAGAGCCTCACTCCATGGCTGACTATGGAACTACACCAGGAAATGAATAAACAGTACTCTGCACCTAAAGGACTTAAGTAAGATCTGATAACTGAACTTTATTAAGTAATCTCAAAACAGCTGAATAAATTTAAGGAAAATCAGGCTTGCCCGTTTCGTTGTATGCAGCAAGTCGAATCCTGCAGCACCGTTGAAAAAACTGTGCAGTTTCAGCATAGGAAAAACGAAGTCTGATACTATTTTTTAAAAGTCTGCAGATGAATTAAACAACTTTTTCCCGACCATATCAGTGCTCAGTAATCAGCAACAATATACCATCATCATATCAGCTGGTTTCTCTCTCTCTCTCTCTCTCTCTCTCTCTCTCTCTTTTTGTGTGTCTCTAATTGCACATTGTGTAATGTGCTTTGTGTAAAGCAATCAGAAAAATCTCTTCTGAGGCAGTAGGTAATGCTGGAGTGAGTATAAGTACGATTAAAAAATGTTGTCTATATTATTATTGCAGCGCATACAGATATCTTCAGTCTCTCTTGCTAAAGGTCCATGTCCTACAGAGTGCAAACAAAACTTAATTTGACCAATATTCAATGATAACACAAAATCACCAATTAACTATAGTCCAGAAAGCATATTAACCCTCGCATTACAAAGCAGGGTATTCTGACTACCCCAGGTTGATTTTTTCCCTACAATAATGTTACCCGAAGGGCCACATGCCTGTGGTTTCATGACTTTGTACTAAAATGATTAACGTTGAATTCACACTCATGGCTATCTAATTTTTTTGGCGTTATCATTGTTATTCACGTCATTTATTGGTGGTATTGTGAGACTACCCCACTTGGTATGAAACGTCTTATTTTCTTATTTGTAGAAAAAGAAGATTTTGGGAAATATATCTGTCATTCATCTTGTTTGTTGAGTTTTGCCATAGATCCAATGTTTGTTATTGTTGCTGGTTACTATTGTTGAGTTGAAGTTGACGTTCACCGTTAAGCTGACATTACACGAGTCAGTATTTCATCTACAAGTAAGGATGTACAAAGGACTTTCTAGTGAAGAGATCATGGAAATTCTATACAATTCTGATGTCAGTGACGATGAAAATGAATGGGACATTGATAATGAACTGAATGAATGTGTGGAACCTCTTGACAAATACCCTGTCATAGCATCAGATGAAGCTGATGATGAAATATCAGAAGGCACTACACATTCAAGTGAACAAGAAGAAGAAGAAGAAGACAACAAAGACACTGGAGATTTGTTTGTTTCTAGAAGTGGACTACAATTTACTAGTGAACCACCAAAAGGTGGGCGGTGTTGACGTCGTAACATTTTGAACGTAACACCTGGCCCAGTGAATGATGGAAAAACAATCAAAACAATAACAGAGTCATTTTTATTATTTATCTCACCGGAAATCGTGATCATCATTGCAGAAGAAATGAACAGGAAAGCCAAACGAGTAATTTCTTTGTGGAATGCGCAGCTCATTCTTTGAACAAAATGACATGGAGAGATATAAATGCAACTGAAGTGTACGCTGTATTAGCATTTCCAATAGGAGCTGGTCGAACTCATGGACATCACACTAGTGCTTCCGATCTGTGGGAAGGTAATGTTGCCTGTCGGCAACCATTCTTTTCTGCTGCCATGTCAAGAAACCGATTTTTAACTATACTGAAATTCTTGCGATTTGACAACAGAGACACAAGCTACAAGCCATCAGGGTAGTGTTCGACAAATTTCAATCTAATTTGTGCAAGATCTTCTATCCTTATGAATATGTGACTATTGATGAAAGATTAGCAGCGTACCGAGGAAACTGCCCTTTTAGGGTTTATATGAAGAGCAAGCCTGGCAAGTATGACATTAAAATTTGGGTTTGTGCTGATGTGAAGACATCTTACTTATTACGGATCCAAATTTACACAGGAATGGTGGACAATACTCTGGAAGTGAATCAAGGACAGAGAGTTGTTTTGGATCTGATGGAACTATTTCTGAATAACGGTCATGGTGTAACAACTGATAATTTTTTCACCAGTTTTCCATTGGGTGTTGAACTACTAAAACGAAACACCACGTTGGTTGGTACCTAGCGTGATTCCGAAGGAATTCTTGCCAAACAGAAAGAGAGAGACGTTCACTGTTCGGTTTCGCGAATGACTTGACCCTAGTTTCCTATGTTCCAAAGAAGGGAGAGGCAGTAATACTACTCTCTACTCAGCATAATGAGAGACAAGTGAGTGGTGAAGAAAGTGAACACAAACCCAAAATCATACTGCACTACAACAAAACCAAAGGTGCTGTAGATAATGGGGACAAAATGACAAGAGAATACAGTTGTGTTAGAGAAACGAGGTGATGGTCACTAAGAATCTTATGGAAATGATAGATGCTGCAGCACTGAATGCATATATTCTATACACTCAAAGATTTCCTGAATGGCAGAAGAATAACTGAAGCCGACGTAAACTCTTCACGACTGAACTGGCATTTGGACCCAGCAAAGGCAACGTGGAAGAAAAAGCCAAAAATATCATTGGTCTTCATAAAGATGCACAAGATGCACTGAAAGCTTGTGGTATTGCAATTCCTACAGCAGTGATTCAGACCCAGTGTTCCAAGTTACCAATGCCACAACGATGTCAAGATTGCAAGAGAAACAAAGATCGGAAAACAAGATTCTGTTGTGTAATGTGCAAGAAACCTGTTTGTAATATACACAGAGAAGAAACTGTTACTGTGAAGTGCATGCAGTGCAAAAATGTAGTTGACTGAAAAATTGAAAAAGTCTTGTGTTATTTTACTGCAGTGACTGTTGAGGTACATAGATTATTAATTTTCTGTTCGTTGAGTACTGAATTTACTGAAAGGCATAAAAATTTTTTTGTACTTTGTATCTGTGATCTGATTAAATACTTTTAATAATCTGAAAAGCTGTTTTTCAATACTAAATAAACCCATTAAATGGAAATAATGAAATCTGAGAACAAATATTACAATAAAACACAAAACCCTTTTGGGGTAGTCCAAATACCCCGCTTGGTAAAATAGAGGTGTGAAAAAGCTTGATAACGGGAGGGTTAACCCAGTATCTGAAGGCTTATAGCACAGTGTTCATGAGCAGCTGATGGAATACTTTAAAACTTTGATAAAGTTCATTCAGACTTCCAGAAACATCATTTGCACAGCAACTTATGACATCAGATATGCTGTAGATGGATGTAAAGTGCCCATCTAGAAAGTGCTGGATTTCTGCACAAGGCTTTTCATAATGTTAATTTTAATATATTTATTCGGAAATGAAACTGCTAAATTTCTCAAACAGTGCAATACCGTAGTTCAGCGACTACCTTAAAAAAAGCTGCTATCAATGAGTGTGGTTCAGTAAACTCATCATGGAATCATGGTGCCACATCAAATATTAATGATGACATTTGTTCAGTATCAAGATGTACACTAAACCTGTGTATTGTACTAAACCTGAAGAAGTTACAGATCATCCTCATATACTATTGACAATTGATTAGTGAATATTTTCGTGAAACAGTTCCTCCTCTGCTCCTTGGCGATATCCAATTAACCAACCAAAAACTAATAAAAGGTTATTGCATAATAGGAAAGTATTTCCATCCAAAATGAAGGTAACGCTAATCCAGACTGTGCTCATGCTGAATGTACATCTACATCTATACTCTGCAATGCACTGTGAGATGCATGGCAGAGGGTATGTCCCATTGTACCAGTTATTAGGGTTTCGTCCCATTCCATTCATGAATGGAACATGGGAAGAATGATTGTTTGAATGCCTCTGTACATGCAGTAATTATTCTACTCTTATCCTCATAGTCCCTATTTGAGCAATAATTAGGATATTGTAGTACATTTCTAGAGTCATCATTTAACCAGTTCTTGAAACTTTATCGTCTTGGTATAATTTACGTCTATCTTCAAGAGTATTTAGTTCATTTCCTTCAGTATCTCTGTGACAATTTTCTGTGGATCAAATAAACCTTGTCGTTTTGTACTGCCCTTCTCTATATACGTTTAGTATCCCTGTTACTCCTATTTGGTACACTTAAGCAATATTCTAGAACCAGTCAAAGGATTGATTTGTAAGCAATGTCCATGGTAGATTGATTGCACTTCCCAGCATTCTACCAATAAACCCAAGTCTGCCACCTTCCTTACCCCCATGACTGAGCATATACAGTCATTCCATTTCATATACCTACAAAGTGTTACACCCAGGTATTTGTACGATTTGGCCAATTCCAACAGTTACTCATTGATATTACATTTTTCACTTTGTAAAATGCACAATTTTATATTTCTGGACGTTGAAAGCAAGTTGTCGATCTTTGCACCACTTTGAAATGTTATCAAGATCTGACTGAATATTTATGTAGCTTCTCTCAGATAGTACTTAATTATAGATAACTGCATCATCTGCAAAAGCCTAATTTTACTATTAATATTGTCTGCAAGGTCATTAATGTACAACATGAACAGCAATGATCCCAACCACTTGCCTGGGGCACACATGAAGTTACTTCTACATCTGACATTGACTCTCCAACCAAGATAACATGCTGCATCCTCCTTACCAAAAAGTCCTCAGTCCAGTCACAAATTTATCTCAACACGCCATATAGTTGTACTTTTGACAATAAGCATAGGTGTGGCACTGAGTCAAATACCTAATCAGGAAACCTACCTGACTGTCTTGATCCAAAACTCAGTATGTCATCTGAGAAAAGTACAAATTGGGTTTAACTTCAGAATCCAAACTAATTGGGATTGGGGAGGTCATTCTGTTCAAAAGACCTCATTATGTTTGAGCTCAGAATATGTTCCAAGATCCAACAACAAATCGTTGTCTAGAATATTAGACAGTAGTTTGGTGGATCACTTCTGCTAGCCTTTTTGTAGTCATGTGTGACCTGTGCTTTTTTCCAAGGACTGGGCACAGTTTTTTGTTTGAGGGATCTACAATAGATTATAGTCAGAAGAGGGGCAAACTCAGCTGCAAATTTGGTATAGAACCTGACAGGGATTGCACCGGGCTCTGGTGCTTTGTTCAATTTTAACGATTTCACCCAACAGCCTTTGCATATGACCAGAATTTCTTTGGATTTTGTGAGACATCATTTGACAATATTCTGTTACAATATTCATTGAAGTCATCACTCATTACACCTGAGCCATAGTTTCGCTATGTGCTCTTTGCCTGTGCTGAATGTTTTGTTTCTCATTGAGGCATGACACTGCTGATTTTTTTAATCTAGTTTAAGGAACATATATACCGTTCTGCTTGTTTAATATCCTTTGTTCTTTAGTAATCAATGTTCCAAACTGCGTCATGATCACTGACAACAGTTTTGATAAGGACATTCTCAGAGAGGTCAGGTGCGTTTGCTGACATTAGATCCAATATATTTCCATCAGGAGTGAGGTTCATAACTATCTGTTCTAGGTAGTTTTCAAAGAAGGCATTTAGTAATGCAGAATATCTTTATCACGCTGACCACTAACAAGACTGTAATTTGTCTTTTCTACTGCGACAAATATACTGCGATCATTTCTCATTTGCCTGTCATTTCGATATACACTTAAATTTTCCCCAAAAATCTCACTGCTGTCAATTTCAAGTTTCAACCAGCTTTCTGTTCCTAGTATTATGTTAGCTTCACTGCTTTTCATGAGCGCTTCAAACTCTGGGACTTTGATGTGAATGCTTCGGTAGTTAACTATTAGGATTTTAATACTCTCACCAATGGGAGGCATTAAATTTGATTTACACTGATATTTCTGGGTTTCCTACAGCTATTGTTACACTATGTGATCGAAAGTTTCTGGATACCCAAAAAACATATGTTTTTCGTATTAGGTGCATTGTGCTGCCACCTACTGCCAGGTACTCCATGTCAGCGACTTCAGTAGTCAGAGAGCAGTAGTGAGAGAGCAGAATGGGGCACTCCACAGAACTCATGACTTCAAACGTGGTCAGGTGATTGGTGTCACTTGTGTCATTTGTCTGTACACAAGATTTGCACACTCCTAAACATGCCTAGGTCTACTGTTTCCAATGTGATAGCGAAGTGGAAACGTGAAGGGACACATGCAGCACAAAAACGTACAGACTGGTCTCATCTGTTGACTGATAGAGACTGCCAACAGTTGAAGAGGGTCGTAATGTGTAATCATCTATCTAGACCATCACACAGTAATTCCAAACTGTGACAGGATCCACTGCAAGTACTATGACAGTTAGGCGGGAGGTGAGAAAAAACTTGGATTTCATGGTCGAGTGGCTGCTCATAAGCCACACATCACGCCAACAAATGCCAAACGACACCTTGCTTGGTGTAGGGAGCATAAACATTGGACGATTGAACAGTGGAAAAACATTGTGTTGATCACAGTACACAGTGTGGCAATCTGATTGCAGGGTGCGGGTATGGTGAATGCCCAGTGAACGTCATCTGTCAGCGTGTGTAGTGCCAACAGTAAAATTTGGAAGCGGTGATGAAATGGTGTGGCCGTGTTTTTCATGGAGGGGGTTTACGCCCCTTTTTGTTTTGTGTGGCACTATCACAACACAAGTCTACATTGATGTTTCAAGCACCTTCTTGCTTCCCACTGTTGAAGAGCAATTTGGGGATGGCGATTGCAACACAATCGCCCACCTCTTCATAATGCACATCCTGTGTTGGAGTGGTTACACATCAATAACGTCCCTGTAATGGACTGGCATGCACATAGTCCTGACTTGTATCCTAAATAACACCTTTGGAATGTTTTGGAATGCCAACTTCGTGCCAGGCCTCACTGACTGACATCGATACCTCTCCTTAGTGCAGCACTCCATGAAAAATGGGCTGCTATTCCCCAAGAAACCTTCCAGTACCTGACTGAACGTATGCTTGTGAGAGTGGAAGCTGTCATCAAGGCTAACGGTGGGCCAACACCATATTGGATTCCAGCATTAGCGACGAAGGACGCCACAAACTTGTAAGTTATTTTCAGCCAGGTGTCCAGATACTTTTGATCACATAGTGTATCTGAATTGACTGGAGAGTCACATAAACTAAAAAAGCTCTTGTGTGCATCCCAAACATTGTCAGCTACCTGGGTAGCAGCCTCTGATATGTAGTGCACCCCTGACCCATTTAGAGCGACCCTACAGTTTTCAACCGTGTTGCACAAGTCAAAGAAGTCACAGCCTCGCTTGTCGCAGAACCTTCAAAGTCTCTAGTTCAGTCCTTCCACTCGATTCACATCCAAAGAGCCATATCAGTTAACCGAGCGAGGTGGCGCAGTGGTTAGCACACTGGACTCGCATTCAGGAGGACGACGGTTCAATCCCGCGTCCGGCCATCCTGATTTAGGTTTTCCGTGATTTCCCTAAATCGCTCCAGCCAAATGCCGAGATGGTTCCTTTGAAAGGGCACGGCCGACTTCCTTCCCCGTCCTTTCCTAAACCGATGAGACCGATGACCTCGCAGTTTGGTCTCTTCCCTCAAAACAGCCCAGCCCCAGCCCAGCCATATCAGTTCTGGGGACAATGCTGTTTGTGGGAGCATACAGGAATGAGGTGGATAGAGGATAGGGCAGCTAGGCGCTGTAGGACATTCCTCTTTTCAGGGTATGGTGAGAGAATGTGTTTCAGTTTCTCCAGCTCTGTGTGGTACTGAGTCACAAGGGGAGTGCTCCTGTGTGGGTGGATGGTGGTACTTTGGGAGGTGGTGGGTGACTGGAGTGATAAGGCATGGGAGATCTGTTTTTGTACAAGGTCGGGAGGGTAAATACAGTCTGCGAAAGCCTCAGTGAGACCTTGGCATATTACGAGAGGGACTACTCTTCACTACAGTTGTGTCGGGCACAGGTAACTGGGCTGTATGGAAGGGATTTCTTGGTATGGAATGGGTGGCAGCTGTCGAAATGGAGATATTGCTGATAGTTGGTTGTTTTGATATGGATGGGGGTACCAATGTAGACATCCTTGAGGTGGAGGTCAACATCGAGGAAGGTGGCTTGTTGGGATGAGCAGGACCGTGTGATGCATATGGAGGAGAAGATATTGAGGTTCTGGAGGAATGTGGGTAGGATGTCGTCACCTTTGATCCAGATCACTAAGATATCATGAGTGAAATTGAACCAGGTGAGGGGTTTGGGATTCTCGTTGTTTTGGAAGGATTCTTCTAGGTGGCCCATGGATAGGTTGGTGCCACGTGCGTGCCCATAGCCACCCATTCTGTACCACGAAGTCCCTTCCATACAGCCTAACCAACCATGGCCACCGCATATGTAATGACAAGTGGTCCTTCTCAAAATATACGAAGTGTCTCACTGAAGCCTTCACTGACCGTAATTATCCTACCAGCCTTGGACAGAAACAAATCTTTCGTGCCTTATCTTTCCACTCTCCTACCACCTTCCAAAGTCCCACCATCTGGCCCATTCCCCTCATAACTCAGTACCACCCAGGACTGAAGCAACTGAATCACATTCTCCTCGAGGGTTTCGACTACCTCTCGTTGTGCCCTGAAATGAGGAATGCCCTACCCACTATCCTTCCAACCCCTCCCACAGTGTTATACTGCTGCCTGCCGAACCTACACAATACGCTCATCCATCCGTACACAACCTCTGTTCCCAACCCCTTGCCTCATATCCCTGTCCCATACATCCTCCCACAATCATATACACCAGTACAGTCACAAGCATCAAGTATCCCATCAAAGGCAGGGCTACCTGTGTAATCAGTCATGTGGTCTACAAGCTAAGCTGCAATCACTCTGCTTCATTCTATGTGGGCATTACAACCATCTAGCCACAGGAAAGAATTCCCCTTGTGACTCAGTGCCATCCAGGACTGGAGCTGTCCACATGTATGGCCACCAACAAACTGGCCAAGAAACAGCTGGCCCACGCAGTTGCTGAGCTTGCACATTCTTCATTTCAATAACTGCTTCAAGCCTGTGCCATCTGGATCCTTCCCTCCAACACCAGCTTTTCTGAATTGTACAGGGGGGAAGCAATATATCCTACATTCCCATAACTCTCCTGGTCTCAACCTTTGTTAGTCAATGTCCTTAGCCCCGTAGCCCTTCCCTTTTCCCATTCCAGCACTACACAGCCCTTTATTCCACCAACATACCCACAGGCTTTTTATTCTCTCCTTTTCTGCTACCCCCCCCCCCCCCCCCCCCCTCCTCTGTCTAATTTCCTGAACGCAACTAACTGCGCTACCTTCTCTCCACCACACCCCTGCATACTCACACAAGCAGCACTTTACTGTCCCCCACTCCTACCCTGTTATCCCTCCCCCTCCTTGCTCCAGCATCCACCATTCACCTACCACCCAGTTGCTTCTCCCATCACATGCTGCTGCTTGCAGTCTGGGGTCAGCAGTCAGAGACTGTGGGCATGTGTATGTGAGTTGTGTTTGTGTGAGTGTATGTGTGTGTTGTCTATTTCCGCTGAAGGCCTTGTTAGCCAAAATCTTGTATTCTGACAGTCTTTTTGTTGTGCCTATCTGTGACTCAGCATTTTTTCTGCATAGTGAGCAGCAACTATCATTTTCATATGAGGCGTGTTTTTTAAGTAAGTACCGTTTTGAAATTAAAAAAAGACGTGCTAAGATATCGCAATAATTTTATTTTTGCATGAAAGCCTGTAACTTAATCTACTTTTCTACATAATTTCCGTCAATATTGAGGCACTTGTCATAACATTGTACCAGTTTTTGTATACCCTCCTCATAGAAGTCTGCACATGACTTGTTAACCACTGCATCACCACTGTTTTGACTTCGTTGTCGTCTTGAAGACGCTGACCGCCCAGGTGTTTCTTCAAGTGCAGGGACAGATGGTAGTCACTGGGCGCAAGATCAGGGCTGTATGGAGGATGATCTAGAGTTTTCCAATCACTGGGCGCAAAAACAGGGCTGTATGGAGGATGATCTAGAGTTTTCCATTGAAAAGATATGATGAGATCTTTGGTCTGATTCACCACATGCGGACGGGCATTGTCTTGCAGCAAAATGATGCCTTTGCTCAACTTGCCATGTCTTTTGTTCTGAATTGAATGGTGCGGATTGTGCAATGTCCTACAGTAAGTCTCTGCATTGATTGTCTCATTACAAGGCATCATGTAAAAATAAAATTATTGAGATATCTTAGCACGTTTTTTTTAAATTTCAGAACGGTACTTACTTAAAAAACACGCCTCGTATATTGTTATATTCCATCCTGGATTTTCCATTATTTGAATGAACTATTAATTACACTTACATTTCTAAAATACTGTTTACCCATTATCATGCCTATCACCATTATTATTATTATTATTATTATTATTATTATTGTGTGCTGTTCATGTTTTACTTTTGTTGTAATGTCAACTTGCTAAATAGCTGGTTAGCTATAAGAGAGGGTCTTCAATGCCAAGACGAAATATATGTATACAAACACAGATGATGTGACTTACCGAACGAAAGTACTGGCAGGTCGATAGACACACAGACAAACACAAACATACACACGAAGTTCAAGCTTTCGCAACAAACTGTTGCCTCATCAGGAAAGAGGGAAAGACGAAAGGATGTGGGTTTTAAGGGAGAGGGTAAGGAGTCATACCAATCCCGGGAGCGGAGAGACTTACCTTAGGGGGGAAAAAGGACAGGTATACACGCGCGCGCGCACACACACACACACACACACACACACACACACACACACACACACACACACACACATGCACATACACAGACACAAGCAGACATTTGTAAAGGCAAAGGTTTAGTGTACATCTTGATACTGAACAAATGTCATCATTAATATTTGATGTGGCACCATGATTCCATGATGAGTTTACTGAACCACACTCATTGATAGCAGACATTTGTAAAGGCAAAGAGTTTCTTTGCCTTTACAAATGTCTGCTTGAGTCTGTGTATGTGCGGACGGATATGTGTGTGTGTGCGCGCGAGTGTATACCTGTCCTTTTTTCCCCCTAAGGTAAGTCTTTCCGCTCCCGGGATTGGAATGGCTCCTTACCCTCTCCCTTAAAACCCACATCCTTTCGTCTTTCCCTCTCCTTCCCTCTTTCCTGATGAGGCAACAGTTTGTTGCGAAAGCTTGAATTTTGTGTGTATGTTTGTGTTTGTTTGTGTGTCTATCGACCTGCCAGCGCTTTCGTTCGGTAAGTCACCTCATCTTTATATATATATTTATATATTTGCTGTTTTATCCCATTCCTCTGTCTCCATCTCTTCACATGATGCTAATGCTTTGGTCATTTTATTTTGATCATTTTATTAGTTCTGTCAGTCTGCAGCCAGACTTCATTTACAAGTTCTATATTATATATAGGTTTACGTGTTTGAAGAAAAGGACTGAAGAAACAAATAACAATGACATATTTGGTAATGACATTGGTAAATGTTATTCAGGAAGTGAAGAGCCTGTTGATGGATCATTCAAAGAAAATACCAATAAATAGTCATAAGTACTCTTCAGCAGAGAGAGGTCTGGCAGACAAGCAGAATTTAAATGTAGTATAACCACATATTTTCTGCAGTGTATTACTAGAGTCATGGTTGTAACATATGTTTATTTTGTGACTCAAATGTATGAATATTCTCAGGTTTTACTGTTCATGCTCTTAGTTTAACATTTTAGTTGTATATTTTTTACAGTGCTATTTTAACAGTTTATTGTGCTGCTGTTGGAGTAATATTTTTATGTGTGTTTGCAGATTCCAGTATATCTTTCACGGACATTGGCAGAGAAGTTATTTCTTTTTCAGTACCCAATCAAAAAGTCATCAATTGGGTATGATGGAGCAAACGTTATACAGGTAAGAGCCATATATTTATCATTTAAGTTGTTAATTTTCCATTGAAATATCCCATTAAATTAAAAATGTGATTCAGGAAACACAGTGAGGAAGCACAGGTTTTATGTTTGCAAAAGCAAACCCCAATTTGTTAAAGAATCGAACTTGCACATATAAAACAGCTTCAGATATCTGATTGCATGACAAATGAGTTAATGTGTTAAATACTTGGCATTAAGCTTGTAAGCAAGAAAAGGTTAGAAATTACATTCAATGTTTCTTGGAACACTCTAAGTGCCCTCATTATCAGTCACTGAATGAGTATAGTTCAGTAAATATTTTCTCTGTATTAACCAAGAGCTAGTTTTTTGTATGACGTCATATCCCCTGAATTGTGTGTCATACAGTGATATAATTTTGTAAGTACATTCAGTAGTAAATGTCAATACTGCTTGTAAAATGTGTCACAAAGAGAGTTGGTAGTAAAGAAGTAATTCATTAAAATGTCATTGCCACATGCTGAAGTTTCACTGCATGAACAGGAAATATGTTGTTGTTGTGGTCTTCAGTCCTGAGACTGGTTTGATGCAGCTCTCCATGCTACTCTATCCCGTGCAAGCTTCTTCATCTCCCAGTACTTACTGCAACCTACATCCTTCTGAATCTGCTTAGTGTATTGATCTCTTGGTCTCCCTCTACGATTTTTACCCTCCACGCTGCCCTCCAATGCTAAATTTGTGATCCCTTGATGCCTCAAAACATGTCCTACCAACCGATCCCTTCTTCTAGTCAAGTTGTGCCACAAACTTCTCCCCAATCCTATTCAATACCTCCTCATTAGTTATGTGATCTACCCACCTTATCTTCAGCATTCTTCTGTAGCACCACATTTCGAAAGCTTCTATTCTCTTCTTGTCCAAACTGGTTATTGTCCATGTTTCACTTCCATACATGGCTACACTCCATACAAATACTTTCAGAAACGACTTCCTGACACTTAAATCTATACTCGATGTTAACAAATTTCTCTTCTTCAGAAACGATTTCCTTGCCATTGCCAGTCTACATTTTATATCCTCTCTACTTCGACCATTATCAGTTATTTTACTCCCTAAATAGCAAAACTCCTTTACTACTTTAAGTCTCTCATTTCCTAATGTAATCCCCTCAGCATCACCAGATTTAATTTGACTACATTCCATTATCCTCGTTTTGCTTTTGTTGATGTTCATCTTATATCCTCCTTTCAAGATACTGTCCATTCCGTTCAACTGCTCTTCCAAGTCCTTTGCTGTGTCTGACAGAATTACAATGTCATCAACAAACCTCAAAGTTTTTACTTCTTCTCCATGAATTGTAATACCTACTCCGAATTTTTCTTTTGTTTCCTTTACTGCTTGCTCAATATACAGATTGAATAACATAGGGGAGATGCTACAACCCTGTCTCACTCGTTTCCCAACCACTGCTTCCCTTTCATGCCCCTCGACTCTTATAACTGCCATCTGGTTTCTGTACAAATTGTAAATAGCCTTTCGCTCCCTGTATTTTACTCCTGCCACCTTCAGAATTTGAAAGAGAGTATTCCAGTTAACGTTGTCAAAAGCTTTCTCTAAGTCTACAAATGCTAGAAACGTAGGTTTGCCTTTTCTTAATCTTTCTTCTAAGATAAGTCGTAAGGTTAGTATTGCCTCACGTGTTCCAACATTTCTACCGAATCCAAACTGATCCTCCCCGAGGTCCGCTTCTACCAGTTTTTCCATTCGTCTGTAAAGAATTCGCGTTAGTATTTTGCAGCTGTGACTTATTAAAGTGATAGTTCTGTAATTTTCACATCTGTCAACACCTGCTTTCTTTGGGATTGGAATTATTATATTCTTCTTGAAGTCTGTGGGTATTTCACCTGTCTCATACATCTTGCTCACCAGATGGTAGAGTTTTGTCATGACTGGCTCTCCCAAGGCCATCAGTAGTTCTAATGGAATGTTGTCTACTCCCGGGGCCTTGTTTCGACTCAGGTCTTTCAGTGCTCTGTCAAACTCTTCACGCAGTCTCTTATCTCCCATTTCATCTTCATCTACATCCTCTTCCATTTCCATAATATTGTCCTCAAGTACATCGCCCTTGTATAAACCCTCTATATACTCCTTCCACCTTTCTGCCTGCCTTCCTTTCTTTGCTTAGAACTGGGTTGCCATCTGAGCTCTTGATATTCATACAAGTGGTTCTCTTCTCTCCAAAGGCCTCTTTAATTTTCCTGTAGGCAGTATCTATCTTACCCCTAGTGAGACAAGCCTCTACATCCTTACATTTGTACTCTAGGCATCCCTGCTTAGCCGTTTTGCACTTCCTGTCAATCTCATTTTTGAGACGTATGTATTCCTTTTTGCCTGCTTCATTTACTGCATTTTTATATTTTCTCCTTTCATCAATTAAATTCAATATTTCTTCTGTTACCCAAGGATTTCTATTAGCCCTCGTCTTTTTACCTACTTGATCCTCTGCTGCCTTCACTACTTCATCCCTCAGAGCTACCCATTCTTCTTCTACTGTATTTCTTTCCCCCATTCCTGTCAATTGTTCCCTTATGCTCTCCCTGAAACTCTCTACAACCTCTGGTTCTTTCAGTTTATCCAAGTCCCATCTCCTTAAATTCCCGCCTTTTTGCAGTTTCTTCAGTTTCAATCTGCTGTTCATAACCAATAGATTGTGGTCAGAATCCACATCTGCCCCTGGAAATGTCTTACAATTTAAAACCTGGTTCCTAAATCTCTGTCTTACCATTATGTAATCTATCTGATACCTTTTAGTATCTCCAGGATTCTTCCAGGTATACAACCTTCTTTCATGATTCTTGAACCAAGTGTTAGCTATGATTAAGTTATGCTCTGTGCAAAATTCTACAAGGCGGCTTCCTCTTTCATTTCTTCCCCCCAATCCATATTCACCTACTATGTTTCCTTCTCTCCCTTTTCCTACTGACGAATTCCAGTCACCCATGACTATTAAATTTTCGTCTCCCTTCACTACCTGAATAATTTCTTTTATCTCGTCATACATTTCATCAATTTCTTCATCATCTGCAGAGCTAGTTGGCATATAAACTTGTACTACTGTAGTAGGCATGGGCTTTGTGTCTATCTTGGCCACAATAATGCGTTCACTATGCTGTTTGTAGTAGCTAACCCGCACTCCTATTTTTTTATTCATTATTAAACCTACTCCTGCATTACCCTTATTTGATTTTGTATTTATAACCCTGTAATCACCTGACCAAAAGTCTTGTTCCTCCTGCCACCGACCTTCACTAATTCCCACTATATCTAACTTTAACCTATCCATTTCCCTTTTTAAATTTTCTAACCTACCTGCCCGATTAAGGGATCTGACATTCCACGCTCCGATCCGTAGAATGCCAGTTTTCTTTCTCCTGATAACGACATCCTCTTGAGTAGTCCCCGCCCGGAGATCCAAATGGGGGACTATTTTACCTCCGGAATATTTTACCCAAGAGGACGCCATCATCATTTAATCATACAGTATAGCTGCATGTCCTCGGGAAAAATTACGGCTGCAGTTTCGCCTTGCTTTCAGCCGTTCGCAGTACCAGCACAGCAAGGCCGTTTTGGTTAATGTTACAAGGCCAGATCAGTCAATCATCCAGACTGTTGCCCCTGCAACTACTGAAAAGGCTGCTGCCCCTCTTCAGGAACCACATGTTTGTCAGGCCTCTCAACAGATACCCCTCCGTTGTGGTTGCACCTACGGTACGGCCATCTGTATCGCTGAGGCACGCAAGTCTCCCCACCAACGGCAAGGTCCATGGTTCATGGGGGGGGGAAATATGTATTATGCCATAAACTTTTCTCTTCTTATTATTTTGCAGGGGCTGTCAGTGAGCAAAAAATTCATAAAGCTTTGAATTATTTGTAAAGTTTGTTGGAAGTCACCAGTGATCTTTATTTTCAAATACTGTGTGAATAAGGTCCCTGCAATACCTGTCTTACCGTGTTAAACCTTTTCTATAAGATTAGTAATGAGTATAATGAGGCAGTATTTTAAATTTGGTCAATAATTATATGAAACATTAAAAATTAAATTTTTAATGCCCCCTGGGAGCCAATAAATAAGCAACCTGCAACTGGTGGTGACCCAGCTCTGCGTTAGCCATGTGGTAATAGAGGGAGTAACAGGATACATGGAGTACTGCTTATAACTGAGTTGTGTGTTGTTGGATATTTAGTGTAATACATCTTACTTGCATTGGTTACAAATGGATGCCATATTTGATGTTATTAAAACCAGCACTAAGATTTCTCTTCAGTTGAGGGATTCAGGGATCATTTCACGTTGAATTTTTCTTGAACCAACCAGATTCTGGAAACCAGAGATTTCATGTTCTTCTTTCTTAAATGTTGATATCTGCATTGTAATGATTGTAAGGAATAAGCACATAAGCTTTGGGAGACAGTATCTCTTTTTGTGTGTGTGTGTGTGTGTGTGTGTGTGTGTGTGTGTGTGTCAGCTATAAAGAATTTTGTCCAAAAACACCTTTAATTTGTAAGTGTGGTTGATTTCCTACATAAAGAAAAGAAATCAAAAGAAATAATTATTAAAAAATTAAATTAGATGTAATTAAACTTTTTTGGAAAGCAGCACAAATGACATGCATAGAGAAAACATGAAAACGCAGTTCCATGCAATGAATTTATCTTTGAACTGAAAAGTGTGTGAAATATTCAAAAGGCTCAGTCATTGTGGTTTGACATAAGTAATGTGATTCCCCAGCGTGGTACATACGACTATGTGTGAGATGGTTAATGCCACTGTGTGATCAACAATGAAAGCTAGGACCTACTCACCATTAACTTAGATGACAGACTTTCTCTGTCTGACAGGTAGCAAACAAAACATTTTGCAGGTATCTTTCATTGCTTTAGTTACAACTGTTTTTTTTTTATTTACCAACAAAACATTTTGCAGTATTGCCAGAACTTTGAAAAATGATTTCAGGGACTATGTAGCATATAAAACGAAATTCCAAATTTAAAACTTCTATTAGAAGCAGTGATTTATTTACAGAATCCAGTCTGATAAAGGACAGTTATTAGAACTAGTTATGGTGGTATTGTTACAAATATGTTGATAAATTTCTGAAGGTACGCGGAAAGATGGTGGAGATCAAATGATATTTTGGTCAGTGTTTTGTTTTGTATTTCTTCCGGTCATATCAAGATTAAAATGCAGAAAGATCAAAAGTTTACTATGAATTTCTGCTGCATTAGAATCTACCTGTTTAGAATGCTTCTTATGTACACTAGATTCTTGATAGGCCATTCCGTGCATATATGAGTGTTGGATTAGCGAAAGTGCTGGATTATTGATAGCATCATAAGTTTAGTGGAAATGCATCGGGATCACACTTTATTAAATCCAAAGATACATTCATTTTCATATGAAACTTATTCCAGGAGTGTGTACGTATGCAGTGTTATCACTAAGTGTAAAACATGTCCCAGATTTAGTTGTCACAGTGATGACGCTCACTAACAAACAAAGTAGTTTGCTACCAAGGAGGCTATTGAATAGTTTAAAAATGCCAAGTTTGAGCTGTACTTCAGGCACCATTATTTTGAAAGAGGTTTTGTGTTACTTGATTGTTTCTAATAATTTTTCATTATGACTGTTTTATAGTGGAAAATGATGTGTGGCTGCAGAGATCTGTTGTGTAAAGTGTTGCAGGGATTAGTTCTTTTCGTATTGTCTGTACTAGTGTATATTTCTTTATTGCTGATGCTGAGTGTATTTATTTACATTTACATGTAATTAGCAAAGAAGGGAGTTACAATTATTGAAGGATAAAGTATTTTTTGAGAGGGAGTTGTCACTTTTTAAAAAAATTTTAAAGAATTAAACTATTGGAGATGGTGGTCGTGTGTGTGTGTGTGTGTGTGTGTGTGTGTTCTTTTTCTGATGAAGGCTGTGGCTGAAAGCTAATGTATAACTGTCTTTTAATTGTGCCTGGCTGCAACTTACTGTGTCGTCTTTATGGTAAGTATCAATCTATCTTTTCCTTACATTGTCTGTAGATAGAAGCTGGGAGATAAAGCAGCTCATAAATTCATCTCTTCCCTGCTTCTGTACCCCTCCATTCCATTTTTATTGCCTTCTACCTTACCCCCCCTCCCCTCCTCTCCATCTCCCTCTACCTTCCATCCCATCTCCTTTCATACCCACACCCTCTTCCTCACTCCATCCCTTCCACACCCCACCATTTAGTCTTTCTTCACCTTTCTTTGTGTTCATTCTGTTGTATACACAGTCAGTAATGTAACGTGTTGAATATTTTCTCTACAGCATTATTTTAGTAACCTCTAAGATCCTAAAATATTCTCTCCTGCCTTTCTTTTCACTCCATTTTTCTTTTTTTTCTCTTCTCTATCATTATATCTTACTGAAGAACTGATCTAAAATTCATGATCTTTTTTGATATAGCTTTGAGAAGCAGTGCAGTTTTTTCCAATAAACAACATTTTATTGAAATGTATATTACTAAAGCACATCTGCAATAGAATACGTTGTAATTCTTTTTTCTTGCATAACTTAACAGAGTTGCATCAAACCAATACATCAGGAGGTTAAACTTGAATTGGAGCTTGACACTTCCAATCCCAATTATGACACCAGCAAGGGAGAACAGATAGCACTGAATGTGGACGGAATGTCCAAGGCACCTTTGAAACATGATAATCGAAAGCAGGAGGATCCTAAATATTTTCAAGGGTGAGTTGTTTTTTTATCTTGTTACAATTACACAGTATTTTATGATTATGATGAACTTCAGTCAGAGATTTAGGGCTTCCAGATTTAAAGTAAGGAAAAGAAAGTCTTTTATTTGGTTGCTGTTTTCCTGTGAATGCTCATAACGTATCACTGAAGTAGGTGGGACCCATATGAAATATGACAAATAGGGGATGTTGGAAATGTGCAAAGAAAGGCAGCAAGAATGATCACAGATTTTCTGGACCTATGGGAGAGTGTCAAGGAGATGCTAAAAAACCAGAACATATGGACATTTGAAGATTGACACCATCTATCATGTGAAATTCTAGTTACAAAATTTCAACAACCAGTTTTAAGTGAGGAATTTATGACGATACTGCAGCCTCTTCCCTCTGCCAACCTTTGTATTGTTTCCATAGGGACCACAAAGACATATTTAGACTAATTGTAGCTAATGCAGAGGCTTGTAAGCAATCATTATTTCCACCCTACATAAGCAAATGGCACGGGAAAAAACTGTAATATGTGGTTCATGGGATGTATCCTCCCCATGCACTTTGCAGTGATTTGCAGAGCACGCAAGATTTTTGCTTTAGCTTGGAGTAACTAAACATCTCAAAAAATGCACATCAGATGGAAAAAAATTAAACATTGGAAAAATCCAGGATCAGACGATGACAGTATTATGAAAAGGGTAGATTGCCACTCACCATATAGGGAAGATGTTCAGTTGTACACAGGCACAATAAAGAGACTGCTATACTTTTAGGCTTTTGCCCAAAAGGCCTTCTTGTAAAGTAAAAACACACACACATTCGCTCAAGCACATCACACACACATATATATATATATCACACACACACACACATACACACACAAAACCACTGTCTCTGGCCACTGAGGCCAGACTGCAAGCAACTGCACCTGAAGGAAGATGCAGTCCTTTTGTGATTGGATTGAGGAGGCTGGGTCGGGGAGGGAAGAGACAGCAGGGCAGGGACGGGGGAAAGTAAAGTGCTGCTTGTGGGAGCACGCATGGATGTGGTAAGGAGCGGGTAGGACTTTTAGGTGCAGTCGTGGGGGGGAGGGGGGGGGGGGGGAGTGAAAAAGGTATGAAGTTGAGGAAGTAAAAATGGCTTGTGGTGTGTGTTTGTGGAATAGAAGGCTGTGTAGTACTAGAGTTAGAGCAGGGAAAGGGGATAGGTGGGTGGGTTTACTAGTCTGTAGATAAATTGCAGGGAGAGTTCCCACCAGTGTAATTCAGGAAAGCTGGTGTTGGTAGGAAGGATCTAGATGATTCAGGCTGTGAAGTGGTCATTGAAGTGAAGCATCTTGTGTTGGAAAGCAAGTTTAGCAACTGCGTAGCCTAGCTGCCTCTCGGCCACAGGTTATCAGTGACCATTCATGTGGACAGAAAGTTCGTTTGTTTTCAGTTCCACATGTAAAGCAGCATAGTGGTTGTAGCTTACTTGTAGATCATGTGACTGCTTTCACAGGTAGACCTGCCTTTGGCAGGATAGGTGATGCCTGTGATCAGACTGGAGAGGTGGTGGTGGGAGAATGTGTGCAACAGGTCTCCCACCTAGGTCTATTGTGGCTATGTGAACCCTGAGGTACTAGATTGGGAACAAGGGTGGAGTTGGGATAGACAAGGATATTGCGTAGGTTCAGTGGGAGGCAGAATATCACTTTCTGGGGTGGGGTGGGGGGGGGGGGGGTGGAGGAAGGATAATGGGTAGGATATTCCTCGTTTTAGGGATAACATAACATAGGTGGACCCCTGACGGAGAATGTGTCAGTTGCTACAATCCTGGATGGTACTGAATCATGAGGAGAGTTGTCCTTTGTGGCTGGTGGGTATGTGGGAGATGGTGGGTGGTTGGAGAGAGAGAGAGAGAGAGAGAGAGAGAGAGAGAGAGAGCAGGGAGACCTGTTTCTATACAAGTGTGGGGGGGATAATTTCTGTCTGTGAAGATCTCAATGAGACCCTTCATATACTTGGAGAGGGACTGCTAGTTAATACAGATGTGATGTCCACAGTTGGTTAGGCCGGTATTACACTATCAAATTTCTTTGTCAAAGATTTGATCAAAGATGTGATCAAATATTCCATCAAATTTATTTGACAAAGATCTTTGACGTAGCGCTAGAAGGGGTATTACACTGTCATCAAATATTTCGTCAAAGTTCAAGATGGCTGACAACAACTTGTTATTAACCGCAGCAGTTGCACGTACCGCAATTGCATTGTGTGCACATGCGGAAAAGAAGTGGGGGGAAAAAAGGAACCATACATACAAGGTTGACAGTCTTAAATTCCTGGGATTACTTGATGATAAATTCAGTTGGGAGGAGCACACCACAGAACTGCAGAAACGCCTTAACAAATCTGTATTTGCAATTCAAGTGTTAGCAGACATAGGCAACATGAAAGTGAAAAAGCTTGCATACTTTGCCTACTTTCATTCCATAATGTCATATGGTATAATATTTTGGGGCAAATCTTGAAGTCAAACAAAAGTTTTCAGAGTCCAAAAGCGTGTAATACGTAATATTTGTGGAGTAAATTCACGGACGTCCTGCAGAAACCTCTTCAAAGAACTGGGTATACTAACTACTGTCTCTCAGTATATTTACTCCTTAATGAAATTTGTCCTAAATAATATATCTCTCTTTCCCCAGTTCATACATACAATACCAGGAACAAAAATGATCTGCACAAGGACTTAAAAGCACTTACTTTAGTTCAAAAAGGGGTCAACTACTCAGGAACTCAATAATTTGCCAGTAAACATAAAAAATTTAGTTACAAATAAAGATCAGTTTAAAAGAAGCCTGAAAGACTTTCTAGTGGCCAACTCCTTCTACTCCATTGACGAAATTTTTAATAGAAACAAATGATGTATTTATTCATACTATTAGTATTGCTATTCAACTTAAAAAAATTTGACATGTTCCGCATCCACGAGGATCTCCTCAGCACGGATCTGGGTGAAGCCATGGGTTTTACGACGACACGATAAAAGCATTCAACAAAACGTAATGTGAGCTTACAGTGGCAGATGTCAAATCGTACATCAATTACTTAAGAATGGATGAGCATACATTTCTGTATGTGCTCAGTGAAGTGTACCCTCATATCACAAAGCACAATATTCACTTAAGAACTGCTACATCTTCAGAAGACAGGCTCACTGTAACACTCCGATTCCTTGCTACAGGAGAGGGTTATGTTAGGTTAGGTTAGGTTAGGTTAGGTTAGGTTAGGTTAGGTCAGGTCAAGTCAAGTCAGGTCTCCAATCTTCTTAATCTATTATTGTATTCAGGGGCCTCACATTGTAAAGCGCCTCATCAGCTTCATACATCTCTATAAATTTTGTAGTTGTCGGCACACACTAATTGTATTTACCGGCAATGTTTATAAAAACACTACAGACGACAGAACGCTGCAGCGATGCTAGTGCTCCATGTGGTAACGTGTCACATTGCAGTGAACAGAAGACAAGCAATTTCTTTGATCAAATCTACAGTGAGGCCCTAGATTTGATCAAATATTGGACGACATTTGACAAAGTCCCTATTACACCATCAAATATCTTTGACAAAGATATTGGACAAAGAAATTTGATAGTGTAATACCGGCCTTAGGCTGTATGGAAGGGACTTCTTAGTATGGAATGGGTGGCAGCTGCCGAAGTGGAGGTAGTTGTTGGTAGGTTTCATGTTGACGGAGGTACTAATGTAGCCATCTTTTAGGTGGAGGTCCACATCAAGGAAAATAGCATGTTGATTTGAGGAGGAACATATGAAGTGAATGTGGGAGAAGGTGTTGAGGTTCTGAAGGAATGTGGGTAGGTTGTCCTCACCCTGAGTCCAAATCACGAAATGTCATCAATGAATCTGAACCAGGTAAGTGATTTAGGATTCTCGATGGTTAGGATGGATTCCTTTAAATGGCCCATGAATAAGCTGGCATTCAGAGGTGCCATGTGGGTGCCTGTTGCTGTACCACAGATATGTTTTTTTATATGTTTGTATGTGGGTGAGGATATAGTTGGTCGTGGTGACCAGTAACGGCTTTGTAGGTTTAGAGTCAGTTGGGCATTGGGAAAAGTTGGTGAGCAGTAACAGCAAGGCCATGGGCTTTGGGGATGTTAGTGTAGTGGGAGGTGTCATCAGTAGTGATCAGCAGGACTCTGTGTAGTAAAGGAACAGGAACTGTGGAGAGTCGGTGGAGGAAATGGTTGGTTCCTTTTGTATAGGAGGGTGGGTTATGGATAATAGACTGAAGGTGTTGGTTAATGAGAGATTCTCTAAATGGTGCATAGGAACTGGCCACCATGGGGCGTCCTGGGTGGCTGGTTTATGGATTTTAAGGTAGTTGGAGTGTGGGGTGTAGTAAAGGTAGGGGCGGGGGGGGGGGGGGGGGGGAGGCAGGAGGAGAAGTTCTCGGTTGGGCATAAGGATTTGAGGATAGACTGGGGCTCCTGTTATATTTCTGGAACGGGGTCACTGGGGCAGGATTTGTAGGTGGACGAATCTGAGAGCTGGTGGAGTCCTTCAGGTAGATAATCCCTGTGGATTATGTTATAGGGTCAGGACCAGTTTTTAGGTGGTGGAATACAGTTCTTTTTGTGGGTGTAAGTTTAGCTTCCATGTTCAGGGATTTGAAGAATGATGGTGAGGTGAGGTTAGGTTGGATGTTAAGAAATTCTGGAAAGTTAACAGAGTGGTTTGGGGACAGGTGGGGCTGGATCACAGTTGGATGGAAGAGTGAATTGAATCAGGCAAGGCTCAACATTGGCTTTGGTTTGAGTCTGTTTCCACTGTAGGGACCAGGAGAAGGAGAGATGGACTTTTAATGAGTCCAGAATGATTGAATTTGGGCCGAGGGCAAAAAGTCTTATGGAAAGGACTGATGCTTCTACTTCTGCGGGACTGAGGCGTAGTAGATTATTTACCAGACTTTGAAATGTTTAAATGCGAAAGTTTTACAGTCAAGTCGAATTTACAAAACTAAATTAACTTTTTAACAATGGTATCAACTTTTTACAAGTTTACTACAGAAAAGTCTATCTTTTTCTCGAAAATGTAAACTACAGTAGAATTCTAACCACAAGATCACACAAACAATAAGGTACACAGTGCGTTATTACATCTAGAAATAACTTGTAAAGGAAGACAGTTGCCTCAGTGTGGCTACATTACTAGCCTAATACTAGTAGTTAAACTGTCAAACATGTAACTGAGGGCTAGGCAGGCTAGGACCAACTCTTATAGATTGTCAGCCGGCTGGCAATACGCGTGGAGGAGAGGCTTTGCGCACATCCACGGGTGGCAGCATCTGATGGTTCTAGAGTCTGCCAATTCCTGAGGCCCATCTTACAACTGCACACATTTATCTCAGTTGTGGAATCTATGTGGATCACTACACCCATTCCCCCTTTGGGGACTGAGTGTGTCTGATTCCCTAGGCAAGGGGTGGATGGCGGCGATGTGGAAATGATGTATATGTTCTGGAGGCCTCAGAGGTAAGATGGGAGAGCAAGTCCCACTTGATGGGGAACTTAGAATATGGGCAAAATTTTCCAATGTGAGGAGTGGCCCGAAACAGACCCCCCCCCCCCCCCCCACCCTGCTTTCTTCTGCCCCTCATAGGAGCATGAGACAACAAGACTGGCGATGGGCAGTTCGAGCCGGGATCCCTGACGATGAGTGTGGAAGATGGCGGTGCCTCTGCAGTGGGCTGAAGCTGTGCAGATGTCAGACCAGTGAAGGTGTGTCCTCTGGCTGGAGGGAGACTGGAGTTGGTGCTGCTCTGTTGGAGGCTGCAAAGTCATAGGCTCATCGGACGGAGGTGTTGACACAGGTGGTGGTGGAGGAGGCTGGAACATTGGCAGATGGGCAGCACCCATTGACTGGGTGGTAGTGCACCTGGGACGGGGCGGGGGGGGGGGGGGGGGGGTTGGATGGTCACCTGGACTCAAAGCCGATTTTGATGGTGCCGAATCACCTGATCTCCAGTCCAGAGGACGTAGACGCAGTGGCTGTTCTGATGCATGATGACTGCTGGAAACCAGTGGGGGTGCTGACCAAAACCACACTCCCAGACTGCCGTCCTCGGGGTAAAGCTTGGTACGGTGTAATATGATGGTGGTGGGATATCAGATGGAGGAGGTGGAGCAGCGTGCTTGGCTGGCACCAATAGAGAAGCTTGGCAGAGCTGCGGGAACCTATAGGAGCTATCTGAAAGGTCATGAGAAAAAAAGTGTGGAATTCCTGCAGATATTTTTCTCGTCTGTCATAAATGTGCAAGCCTTGTGCTCAGCTTCCACGTTAGATTGGGGGTTAAAGGGAGGGGAACAAACATGGAAAATGCCTGACCAACACAGAAATCGTGAAATGCCTGAGACGGGAACTGAGGTCTGCTGTCAGAAATGAGAGTAACTGGGACACCTCTACTGGAAAAATTGTTGAGAGAGCCTTGAATAGTGACTTGTAGTCATCGATGAGGGCCAGACAACATATAGAAATTGCATATGAATTCAGAAAACATATTCAGGAATGGACCTGCTAAATCCACAAGGATGAGTTTCCAGGACTAGGTTGCCGGTGGCCACTAGGAGGGCAAAGCTTTGGGAATCGCCTGTTAACTAGCACACCAGGGACTTGGAGCAACCAAATGCTCCAAATGTTGGGCCAGTACACATGTCTGCGAGCGAAGGCTTTGGAGCAGGAAATACACAGTGACCCTTATGTAATAGCTGTAAGATCGGGTGATGATGGTGCAAGATTAAGTAGTTATAAAGCGGATCGGAAGTTTGGCCCAGAGGACAAGAAGACCAACCCTCGTGGACATGGAGGATTGTTTTCTTGAGGACAGAGTCTGATGCTGTTGCCGAGCTGACTTGGGTATTAGTGATCGGAAACCCACCTACTGCTGGGTGGGACGAGATATCCAAAGAAAAACACAAGAGCCCTTCTCAGTGAAACTCAGGGTCTGGGCCAACAGGTAGGTGGGATAAGGTGTCTGTGCTGGCGTGGCACCCAATAAGACAAAAATGAATATCTGTTATATTTGGAGAGGAGCAAGGTCCACCGCTGCAACCTGTAGGCAGCTTCATCAGGGACCTGGGCTGACAGACTAAAACACTGAACTAATGGCTTGTCCTTTGAAATTATTTGGAATTTGTTGCCATACAAGAGAATGTGAAATTTTGTGACCACATACGCAATGGGCAGAGCCTCCTCCTTGATCTGATAGTAGTGGACCTCTGCTGCACTGAGAATTTTGTATGCAAACCCCATTGGCAGATTGAGTCGTCTGCATTCTGATGGGCGAGAGCTGCCCCCATGCTGTACTGCGGGGTATTTATATTCAAAACCAGTGGTTTGTCAGGCTCAAAAGTAGCTAGATATGGTGCCAATCTGAGGCATTTCTTTAGTGTGGTGAAGGCCTGGCCGCATGACCGAGATCAGACAAAGGAACCTCTCTTGTGGAGAAGGAGGTGGAGAGGTTGTGCAGTGGTGGATACCCTGGAATGAACCGGTGCTAATCTACATCTACATCTACATCTACATTTATACTCCGCAAGCCACCCAACGGTGTGTGGCGGAGGGCACTTTACGTGCCACTGTCATTACCTCCCTTTCCTGTTCCAGTCGCGTATGGTTCGCGGGAAGAACGACTGTCTGAAAGCCTACGTGCGCGCTCTAATCTCTCTAATTTTACATTCGTGATCTCCTCGGGAGGTATAAGTAGGGGGAAGCAATATATTCGATACCTCATCCAGAAACGCACCCTCTCGAAACCTGGCGAGCAAGCTACACCGCGATGCAGAGCGCCTCTCTTGCAGAGTCTGCCACTTGAGTTTATTAAACATCTCCGTAACGCTATCACGGTTACCAAATAACCCTGTGACGAAACGCGCCGCTCTTCTTTGGATCTTCTCTATCTCCTCCGTCAGACCGATCTGATACGGATCCCACACTGATGAGCAATACTCAAGTATAGGTCGAACGAGTGTTTTGTAAGCCACCTCCTTTGTTGATGGACTACATTTTCTAAGCACTCTCCCAATGAATCTCAACCTGGTACC